>NC_052171.1:15234022-15329854 GCF_902713615.1 Scyliorhinus canicula | reverse complement strand
CCCCCCCCCCCCCCCCCCCCCCCCCCCCCTCCTCCACCGGGGGCTCGGACTGGTACAGTTCCCCATAAAAGTCCCTGAAGATCCCATTAATGTCCACCCCGCTTCGCACCTCATTGCCTCCCCTATCCGTCACTCCACCTATCTCCCTGGCCGCGTCTCGTTTACGTAGCTGATGATAAGGCTGTTAAGAAGGCATATGGTGTGCTAGCCTTTATAAGCAGGGGGATTGAGTTTCGGAGCCACAAGGTCATGCTGCAGCTGTACATAACTCTGGTGCGGCCGCACCTGGAGTACTGCGTGCAGTTCTGGTCACAACATTATAGGAAGGATGTGGAAGCTTTGGAAAGGGTTCAGAGGAGATTTACTAGGATGTTTACAGAGGAGATTTACTAGGGGCAGCGCGGTAGCATGGTGGTTAGCATAAATGCTTCACAGCTCCAGGGTCCCAGGTTCGATTCCCGGCTGGGTCACTGTCTGTGCGGAGTCTGCACGTCCTCCCCGTGTGTGCGCGGGTTTCCTCCAGGTGCTCCGGTTTCCTCCCACAGTCCAAAGATGTGCGGGTTAGGTGGATTGGCTATGCTAAATTGCCTGTAGTGTCCTAAAAAGTAAGGTTAAGGGGGGGTGTTCTTGGGTTACGGGTATAGGGTGGATACGTGGGTTTGAGTGGCGTGATCATTGCTCGGCACAACATCGAGGGCCGAAGGGCCTGTTCTGTGCTGTACTGTTCTATGTTGCCTGGTATGGAGGGAAGGTCTTACGAGGAAAGGCTCAGGGAATTGAGGTTGTTTCGTTAGAGAGGAGAAGGCTGAGAGGTGACTTAATAGAGACATATAAGATAGTCAGAGGGTTAGATAGGGTGGACAGTGAGAGTCTTTTTCCTCGGATGGTGATGACCAACACGAGGGGACATAGCTTTAAATTGAGGGGAGATAGATACAGGACAGATGTCAGAGGCAGTTTCTTTACTCAGAGAGTAGTAGGGGTGTGGAACGCCCTGCCTGCAACAGTAGTAGACTCGCTAACTTTAAGGCATTTAAGTAGTCACTTCCAGGCACCAGAGCGGGCGCAGGTCATTCTCCTCCCCCAGCTCAAGGTCTACCCGGTGCGGGGCATGGTCCGAAATGACTATGGCCGAATACTCGGCATCCTTCACCCTCGAAATCATCCCCCTGCTCAGGACAAAAAAAATCGATCCAGGAATAGGCTTCATGCACGTGGGGAAAAAATGAATACTCCCTGGCCCTCGGCCTCGCGAACCTCCAAGGATCCACCCCTCCCATCTGGTCCATAAACCCCCTCAACACCTTAGCCGCCGCGGGCCTCCTGCCCGTCCTGGACATGGATCGATCCAATGGGGGATCCAGCACTGTGTTAAAGTTTCCCCCCCCGCAGTATCAAGCCCCCCGTCTCTCGATCCGGAATGCGGCCCAGCATACGCCGCATAAAACCCGCATCGTCCCAATTTGGGGCATAGACATTCACCAGCACCACCCGCTCCCCTGGCAACTTGCCGCTCACCATCACATACCTTCCTCCACTGTCAGCCACCACCTTTGACGCCTCAAACGACACCCTTTTTCCCACCGGAATCGCCACCCCCCGATTTTTTGCATCCAGCCCCAAATGAAACACCTGGCCTACCCAGCCCTTCCTCAGTCTAACCTGGTCTGCCACCTTCAGGTGCGTCTCCTGGAGCATAGCCACATCCGCCTTCAGCCCCTTCAGGTGCGTAAACACCCTGGCCCGTTTGACCGGCCCATTCAGCCCCCTCACATTCCAAGTTATCAGCCGGATCAGAGGGCTCCGTGCCCCCCTCCCCTGGCGACTAGCCATAACCTGTCCCCCGCCCGCCCCAGGCCAGCGCCCTCCGCTCGGCCCGTTCCCCACGGCGGCAAACCCCCACCCCGGCCCCCCCTGCATACTCCAGCTCCTTCCTGGCCATTTCAGCAGCAACCCGGTTGTAACATGCCAAACTTCACACTCTTTCTGTGGAGCACCGCCTTCATCCGGTTGTACCCGGCCCTCCGCTTAGCCACCTCCACACCCCAGTCCTGGTAGATCCGCACTACTATGTTCTCCCACTTGCTGCTCCGCTCCTTCTTGGCCCACCTAAGCACACACACTCGGTCAGCGAACCGGTGGAACCGCACCAGCACCGCCCGTGGCGGCTCATTCGGCTTGGGCCTCCTGGCCAGTATTCTGTGGGCCCCCTCCAGCTCCAAGGGTCCCTGGAAGGACCCAGCTCCCATCAGCGAGTTCAACAAAACGACCACATAGGCCTCCAGGTCTGACCCCTCCAGCCCCTCCGTGAGGCCCAGGATCCGCAAATATTTCCGCCTCGCCCGGTTCTCCAGCTCCTCAAACTGCTCCTACCACTTTTTATGGAGCGCCTCGTGCATCTCCACCTTTACCGTGAGGGCCGCGGCCTCATCCTCTCTTTCGGAAGCTTGTTGTCGGAGCTCCCGGATTTCCACCCCCTGGGCTGCCTGCGTCGCCAGCAGCTTGTCTGCATTCGCCTTCAGCGAGTCTAGCAGCTCCACTTTAAGCTCCTGAAAACATCGCTGGAGAGTCTCCTGCTGCACCTGCCTCCATTCCTCGAGGCCTCCACCGGCCGCCATCTTGATTCTCTTCCCCCGCTTTTTCTTAGGCGCTGCCACCGCTATTTTGCTGGCCCCACTCCTAGTCAAGACCATAGACCACTGGGGATCCGCTGCAGACACCTTCCCACGTCGGGAACGGTCGAGCAAGTACCGCTAGGGGCCCTTAAAAGAGCCCAAAAGTCCGTTCCTGGCAGGAGCTGCCGAACGTGCGGCTTAGCTCCGCATAGCCACAACCAGAAGTCTGCACTCACAATTTGATCACTCCTCAATGTGGTTGTTTCAGAAGTTGGACAGTTGTTCGGCCTGTGCGGAGGTTCCAAAGTGCCCCCTAACGGCACCGTCATCCAGCCGCACTCTGTAACAAATTCTAAAACTCCAAACATGCAAGGCGCGCCTGACTCACGTCAAATGCACTTCCTGCAGCAATTGCCCCACTTCTTCGGAAATTAAGATCCAAAAATGTGCCCACATTTGGAAGAGGTCCTGCAAAATAAATCAGTTAAAAACAGCCAATCTGAGCCTATTCTTGACAGCATTCAGAAACATTAGAGCAAAATACCATCGGTCCAAGCTGGCAGATATTGTACCATTTGAACAATAGTGAATTCTCCCAGTCCCCAGGCTAATATTCTTCCTTCGGCAGTAACAGTTTCTCTGGGATGTTAATATTTAAGTGGGGTTGCATTTGTCCACATAACAATCGTACTTTGAAGGGTTATAATTACATAGGCGGATCACGATGCGATGTTGACACGATGGAGTGACCTCAATGAATGTCGCAATCAGAGCATCTTATATGACCAAGTTCAACCCCACATCCTCTTCACAAAGAAAGGCTACTTCCACCTCCATAACATGGCCTGCCACAGCAAGTACGGTGCCGAAACATTCCCCATAACTCTTCAGACCCAACTGGCCGACCCCCTATCCTTCTGTCAGGCCAGCCAGTGATCGCACCTTATCCTTCATTAATTCTTCACATCCTCTAACTCTCTGCTCACATGACCTAGATCTGTTCCTCGACCCCCCCCCCCCCCTCCCCCCTGCCCCGCCCCTAGTCCGTCAGGAATAAAAGAATGACTAGGGTAAGAGTAGGGCCAGTCAAGGACAGTGGTGGGAAGTTGTGTGTGGAGGCTGAGGAGATAAGCGAGATATTAAATGAATACTTTTCGTCAGTATTCACTCAAGAAAAAGATAATGTTGTGGAGGAGAATGCTGAGACCCAGGCTATTAGAATAGATGGCATTGAGGTGCGTAGGGAAGAAGTGTTGGCAATTCTGGACAAGGTGAAAATAGATAAGTCCCCGGGGCCTGATGGGATTTATCCGAGGATTCTCTGGGAAGCCAGGGAAGATATTGCTGAGCCTTTGGCTTTGATTTTTAGGTCATCATTGGCTACAGGAATAGTGCCAGAGGACTGGAGGATAGCAAATGCGGTCCCTTTGTTCAAGAAGGGGAGTAGAGGTAACCCCGGTAACTATAGGCCAGTGAGCCTCACGTCTGTTGTGGGTAAAGTCTTGGAGAGGATTATAAGAGATAGAGATAAGAGAGGGATTGAGTTCCGGAGCCATGAGGTCATGTTGCAGTTGTACAAAACTCTAGTACGGCCACATTTGGAGTATTGCGTACAGTTCTGGTCGCCTCATTATAGGAAGGACGTGGAAGCTTTGGAACGGGTGCAGAGGAGATTTACCAGGATGTTGCCTGGTATGGAGGGAAAATCTTATGAGGAAAGGCTGATGGACTTGAGGTTGTTTTCGTTAGAGAGAAGAAGGTTAAGAGGTGACTTAATAGAGGCATACAAAATGATCAGAGGGTTAGATAGGGTGGACAGCGAGAGCCTTCTCCCGCGGATGGAGGTGGCTAGCACGAGGGGACATAGCCTTAAATTGAGGGGTAATAGATATAGGACAGAGGTCAGAGGTGGGTTTTTTACGCAAAGAGTGGTGAGGCCGTGGAATGCCCTACCTGCAACAGTAGTGAACTCGCCAACATTGAGGGCATTTGAAAATTTATTGGATAAGCATATGGATGATAAGGGCATAGTGTAGGTTAGATGGCCTTTAGTTTTTTTTCCATGTCGGTGCAACATCGAGAGCCGAAGGGCCTGTACTGCGCTGTATCGTTCTATGTTCGATTTATAATCATCTAGATTGGAATAATATGATTAGGGATAGTCAGCATGGTTTTGTGAAGGGTAGGTCATGCCTCACAAACCTTATCGAGTTCTTTGAGAAGGTGACTGAACAGGTAGACCAGGGTAGAGCAGTTGATGTGGTGTATATGGATTTCAATAAAGCGTTTGATAAGGTTCCCCACGGTCGGCTATTGCAGAAAATACGGAGGCTGGGGATTGAGGGTGATTTAGAGATGTGGATCAGAAATTGGCTAGTTGAAAGAAGACAGATGGTGGTGGTTGATGGGAAATGTTCAGAATGGAGTTCAGTTACGAGTGGCGTACCACAAGGATCTGTTCTGGGGCCGTTGCTGTTTATCATTTTTATAAATTGATAAACAGAGGGATTGAGTTCCGGAGCCATGAGGTCATGTTGCAGCTGTACAAAACTCTGGTACGGCTGCATTTGGAGTATTGCGTACAGTTCTGGTCGCCTCATTATCAGGAAGGACGTGGAAGCTTTGGAACGTGTGCAGAGGAGATTTACCAGGATGTTGCCTGGTATGGAGGGAAAATCTTATGAGGACAGGCTGATGGACTTGAGGTTGTTTTCGTTAGAGAGGAGAAGGTTAAGAGGTGACTTAATAGAGGCATACAAAATGATCAGAGGGTTAGATAGGGTGGACAGTGAGAGCCTTCTCCCACGGATGGAGGTGGCTAGCATGAGGGGATGCTAGCATAGCCTTAAATTGAGGTGTAATAGATATAGGACAGAGGTCAGAGGTAGGTTTTTTACGCAAAGAGTGGTGAGGCCATGGAATGCCTTACCTGCAACAGTAGTGAACTCGCCAACATTGAGGGCATTTAAAAGTTTATTGGATAAGCATATGGATGATAATGGCATAGTGTAGGTTAGATGGCCTTTAGTTTTTGACTTCCCATGTCGGTACAACATCGTGGGCCGAAGGGCCTGTACTGCGCTGTATCGTTCTATGTTCTATGTAACACTTCTGACTTAAAACATCATCCTTGCTTTCAAATCCATCCAGGGCCTTGCCCCTGTCATTCTCTGTAACCTTCTCCAGGTCTAGAAACCCCTTGAACTCTAAGGCCTAGCCTCATTTAAATGGGGTGATCATGGCTCGGCACAACATTGAGGGCCGAAGGGCCTGTTCTGTGCTGTACTGTTCTATGTTCTATATGCATCCTCGCTCTCACTTTTCGCATCCTTTTTTCAACTATCCATGTCCCAGCCTCTGGACGTCCCCTCTGACCCGATCGCCCTCTCCTCCTTTAGAGACCTTGATTAAAACATGTCCATCAAGTCGAGCTGTTGATCACCCCAACTGGTATCACCTGTCTTGGCTTGTTTTCAATTATTTTTGTCTAGTTCCACCATGTTTAGATGTTGAAGCTGCCATGCAGTTATTGCTGTTTCACGGAAAAATGTTTGAAGCTCTTGTGGAATTAATGTTGAGGATAGTTCCTTGTGTGTTCATTTTCATACGATCTTGTGCTAGATGAGACTGCGGTTTCAGTCACTGAGATGTTCTGGCCCCCATTGGTCCCCCCTTCCTTTCCAAATTGAATATCAGAGTCAGTTTTCGCAACATAAATCCAATGATCTAACCCATGAATGTCTCTTCCCTGTGAGACAAATTATACATAAACACCAGTACAAAGGCATTAAAAGGCGCTCTGTTGCAAGTGAACAGCAACATAACTGATCAGCGTTAATGAGAAAGCTTTGGCAACAGTAATTGATGAACTGAGACACACTTTGACGTTGGGGCCTGATGATGCAGATTGCAAAAGGATTGTTAGCGATCACTCACAAGTATTTCTGATGTGTAGCAATGAGCCTAAGTTCAATCTGAATTAATTTTGCAACATCTTGGCAAGAAAGACAGGAGTAAAAATAGAAATGTCACTTTGTGAAACTCCACTTTCCCCCTCTCCTACATCAGGGCAATGATGGAGCTCGAGTTCCTGAGTTTCCTGTTTTGGTTGTGCAGCAGCTGACACATTGATTCCAAAACACTTGAACATGCTGTTTTAATTATTAACAATGTCAAAGTGTCTCTCATGCTATAGGGACATCTGCATTGAATTGAACCCTCATTCCCTCATTTCTTTGGCGCATGTTGACCTCCATCGCAGCCATTTGCTCTCTCCTCAGCAGCCATCCGTCCCCCCCCCCCCCCCCCCCCCCCCAACCCCAGCCGCGAGTTGCAAGGCCCTTTCTTCAGTGCGGGTGTGGACCCAAAATCTGAGATGCCCCCTTCCATCCTCCAGATGTTATGGCCTGCTTTATCCTTAGGGATTCAGAAAGGGGGGGATGGGGGGTTATAACAGGTGGCATGTGTGCGCAAGTTTGGCCAAAGAGGAAAATACACGTGTTGTGGGTTTTGTGGAGGGTGGATTGTTAGGGAGAAAGATGAAGGCAGGTGGGCTGTCCTCGAGGGGATTGGGGGCAGATGTGAGGGGTGAGGGACAGGAGTCATTCCAGGTTCACACTCGAGCTGCTCGAAGGAGGTCATTCAACTTCTTACGGGCACTGTGCGCCGGTCCCCTGAGTGAGAGTGGCGACACTCAAAAGCCTCTGACACGTCATCCCAGGCCTTGTTCAGAATTGCGGGCTTAAATCTCTGCCCCACACTGGGGAAGGCTATCTGCCCCTCCCCTCCTCGACGGCAACCAGTATCAGTTCAATTTCCGACTCCAGGAACCGTGGAGGTCTTTTAGCTGCCAGCTTCTGGCTGTAATGTCAAGTCAGTGGTCACTGGAGCGCTTGAAAGCTTCTCTGGCTTGTCGTGATATTGAGGTGAATCCCAACCCCAGGAATCAGACTGACTGATTCCCTTTACTCACGAATACCTCGGACAACCTATTTTCTTGCTGCTCAAATCCAATTTGAATGCAAATGCTCAATATTTACCCCTGATGAGATTACATTTCCAATTGCTCAAGTAAGCAGAAAACTGGAAGTCAAAACCTTCTTGGAGCCTCATTTGAACATCACTGTTAATTGCGCTTTCTCTCTTTGTTCAAATGTTAAGTTCACGTCAGTTTGCTTTGCTGACATTGCAGGCAGGTAGGTGGTCAAAGGTACAGAATATCCGATGGAGCATTCAGTAGTTCTGCTCGTTTTATCTTTTGGGGACAGTGCGTGAGTGTTGAGTCAGTGGAATCTAAAAACAACATTTACATATTTACATATGTCACATTGACCGTTACGGTCTTCAAATTTCAAGCAAGATCTGGAAAACCTCACAGGTCATCTTGCAAGGTCACTTTGATCGGTCTTCTTCAATTCAGTACCAGAGACACAGATTCTGATCACTTGTTCAGGCTCTGAAAAACCTCAGAGGTGGCCAGATTGAGGTTCTGAGCTGAAAGGCGAGTTCAGCTTTTATTTCAGGCAAGGCACCATCTCGGTAAAGCAGTCAAAGCTTGCAGAGTCTTGGAATCAGAGTGCCGCTGCAGCACAGGAGGAGGCCGTAGAGTCTCCACCGACCCATTCAGCCCACTCCCCCACCCTATCCCTGTAACCCCACCTGCACATCTTTGGGCACCGAGGGGCAATTCAGCATGGTCAATCCACCTAACCTGCACATCTGTGGACTGTGGGAGGGAACTGGAGCACCCGGAGAAAAGCTACGCAGACACGGGGAGAATATGCAATCCCCACACAGACAGTCACCCAAGGTCAGAATCGAACCCGGGACCCTTGTGCTGTGAGGCAGCAGTGCTCACCAGTGTGCCAATGTTTGAGGAGGAATTTGGAAACATGTTGGGAGACTTTCTGGAACACATTGCCAGCTTCCTTATCAACGTTTACCCTACAAATAATCTGAAGGCTTCCCCAAAAAAAGGGCAAGTGTCTTGCGGAGCCATCTGACACAAGTAGCCAGGAGAAGGCAGTCCATACTCATCGGCATCTAACTCTGGGTCTCCCTTAACTTGCCGGAAATTAGGCCAGGCAGCGCATTACCAGCTGGCACACTTGGCACGGACATGGGCGGAAAGAGACCAAGTGGCCTCTGCCCTTGGGGTATCGGACATCCTCCTCTTGACCTCCTGCACCAGTGCTGCATCCAAGAACATGTGTGTCTTCAGACTCAACCCCTGAGCCACCCAGAAACATGCCAGTGGGACAATGGCAAAAAGGGCGTCAGGGACCCCGAAACTTTCCAAAGATGCACTCTGACCTGCACTCCCAGCACCTTTTGGTTTTCTTGCAGATTTCCAGCATCTGCAGTATTTGGCTTTTGGATTGATGCTCCCCTCGACTTCCCTTCCCTTGAGGCGATGTCCCCCGAATCACTGGGATTGCGTGGGGTCATGAAAGGCACTATAAAAATGCAGCGGTCCTGTGGTGAATGTGATTCACACCGGATTATAATCTGTATATACATGTGTCTATATTGTAAGTGCAGTTGCACTACATGTCCTCCAGGGGGAGTAGCTCTGGGAATGCTCGAGTTGTACGGGGCTTCTCCCTTGACTCTGCCCAGGTCTCCTCCCCCAGAAGCTGCTGTATAAAGATCAGTGCCACATGGTCAGCCGGCCAGTTCACCGAAAGTTCAATGGCAAATAGGCTGGCTCTGTTGTGAGTATATTAAAACCGCTATTCTAATCCTACAAGCAGGTGTCCGTAGAATTGTTGGTTCCAACAATTTAATATACTCAGGAAACAGTCGAAGAAATTATGGAAGCAGCCCTCAAGCCTGGACGCCTAGAACTCGACCCAGAGGATGCAGAGGCTAAAGACATTTTTTCCCACTGGCTGTTTTAAAGCCTACCTGGCAGAAGCCAGCACCGCCGGAACAACGGAGGAACAAAAACTCAGCCTACTGCATGCGAGGGTACGCCACAGAATATCCACACAGCTGAATCCGGCCGGTTCTTACACCACAGTGCTGGCAATATTGGACAAAATGTACGTTAGGCCCATTAACGAGGTTTATGCACGCCACGTGTTTACGACTCGCCGTCAGCGGCCTACAGAAACGCTAGCCGAGTTTGTAAGGGAATTAAACAGTCTTTCCAATGACTGTAATTATCAAGCCGTTACCGCGGCTGAACATAGGGAGCTTGCTGTGCGGGACGTTTTCGTAGCGGGCCTTAGGTCTAACTATGTGCGCCAAAGACTGCTAGAAAAGGGGGGCCAGGACATAGACACTACTGTGGAGGCTGCTACCACTATGGAAGTTTCCTTCCGCAGCCTCACCTCGTTTCCCGCAGACCCTGCAACCTCATCGTGGACCCTCATTGGGGCCTCACGGTAGCATGGTGGTTAGCATCAATGCTTCACAGCTCCAGGGTCCTAGGTTCGATTCCCGGCTGGGTCACTGTCTGTGTGGAGTCTGCACGTCCTCCCCGTGTGTGCGTGGGTTTCCTCCGGGTGCTCCGGTTTCCTCCCACAGTCCAAAGATGTGCGGGTTAGGTGGATTGGCCATGCTAAATTGCCCGCAGTGTAAGGTTAATGGGGGGATTGTTGGGTTACGGGTATAAGGGTTACGTGGGTTTAAGTAGGGTGATCATTGCTCGGCACAACATCGAGGGCCGAAGGGCCTGTTCTGTGCTGTACTGTTCTATGTTCCATAACCCCCGACTAACAGTCCCCCCAAGCCTGGGCTGCACGGCCCCCCAGCTACCGCGCTGCCAAAGCCAGTTACTCTGCTGCCCCAGCCAGCTACTCGGCTGCCCCAGCCAGCTACTCGGCTGCTTCAGCCAGTTACTCTGCTGCCCCAGCCAGCTACTCGGCTGCCCCAGCCAGCTACTCGGCTGCTCCAGCCTGCCATTTCTGTGGCCAGAACCAGCACCTGCGGCAGCACTGCCCGGCCCGTAACGCGACCTGCAGCAGCTGCGGCCGAAAAGAACACTATGCCAGAGTGTGTCTGGCGAAGAAAGCCCCAGCCTCTAACCCTCCCACGGCTCAAAGCACTCGTTCCCTAAATTCACAGGCCTGCAGGCCCCGAAATGCTGCAGCCTGTATGCCGACTCCGCCCCCACCCGACATGTACGACTCATGGGGGTGGCCATCTTGGCAATCCTCCTCCATGCGGCCGGCCATGTGTGACTCATGGGGGCGGCCATCTTGGCATTCCTCCTCCATGCAGCCGGCCATGTGTGACTCATGGGGGCGGCCATCCTGGCAATCCTCCTCCATGCGGCCGGCCATGTGTGACTCATGGGGGCGGCCATCTTGGGATCCATCCCCTTCAAACTCTGAGGGCGCGATTCTCCCAAAACGGGAGAAATCGTAAGGCTGGCGTCAAACCCGGGCGGGTTTGACGCCAGCGCGCCCCTTCCCGACCGGGAACCGATTCTGGTCCCCGGTCGGGGCTAGCAGCCCGACGCCGCAAGCTCCGGCATCACGGGCTTAACGAATTTCGTTAAGTCCGCTTGCCGGAGTTAGCGCCGGCTGACGCGTCATATGACGTCAGCCGCGCATGCGCGGATTGGAAGACTCCAACTCGCGCATGCGCGGATGACGTCATCGCGTATTTGCGCGAAACCCGCGCATGCGTGGGCCGGGATGCCCCTCAGCCGCCCCGCGAATGGATACTGCGGGGCGGCGGAAGGACAAATAGTGCGCGGGCATCGGGCCCGCGATCGGTGCCCACCGATCGCGGGCCCATGGCACCCTTGGCACGGCCGTGGTACAGCCGTGCCAATCGGTCCCATGGTTATGAAAAGTGAGTTTGTGACGCCGTTTTTACGAACAGCCAGACCAGGTCTGTTTGCCATTCGTAAAAACAGCCGTAAAGGGCTGGGACTTCGGCCCATCGAACAGCTGTGAATCGCTGCCGGCCGTAAAAAAAACGGCGGCAGCGATTCGTGTCGGGAGTTGGGCGGGGGGGGGGGAGAATAGCGGGATGGCGGAAAAAATGTCGGGAAGGCCCTCCCGCTATTCTCCGACCCGTCGTGGGGGTCGGAGAATTTCGCCCTGAAAATCACCTCGACGACTACGAAGTCAGAGGGCAGTCATCACGGGGCCACTCCAGCACAGCTGATCGAGCCACCGACTACCCGCAACTCAGCGCAGTCACTCTGGATCAATCCTGCCCCAAGCACCTACGAAGTTCGATGGCGGAGGTCCAGATCAATGGGTACAGCACGCCATGCCTCTTTGACTCCTGGAGCACCGAGAGCTTTATACATCCAGAGCTGGTAAGACGCTTTTCACTTACTATTTTTCCGGTGAGCCAAACTATCGCCCTCGCTTCGGGCTCCCACTCAGTCCAAATCCAAGGACGCACCGTTGCTACGCTCACAATTCGAGGCGCTAGTTATTCTAAATTTAAACTTTATGTCCTGCCCGACCTCTGCGCACCACTCTTATTAGGCCTGGATTTCCAGTGCAACCTCAAGAGCCTCACCCTCAGCTTCGGAGGGCTCTGCCCCCACTCACTATCTGCAGCCTAACCACGCTGCGCATCTCCCCCCCTCCGCTCTTCGCCAGTCTCACTCCAGATTGCAAGCCAGTAGCTACTCGCAGCAGGCGATACAGCCTACAGGATAGGGTCTTTATCCGATCGGAGGTCCGACGGCTGCTCAGTGAGGGGATCATAGAGGCCAGTAATAGTACCTGGAGAGCTCAGGTGGTGGTCGTCAAGACCGGGGAAAAAGTTTGCATGGTCGTCGACTATAGCCAGACCATAAATCGCTTTACGCTCCTAGACGCGTATCCCCTCCCCAGAATTGCAGACATGGTTAATCAGATCGTCCAATATCGGCTATTTTCCACGGTGGATCTGAAGTCTGCATACCACCAGCTCCCAATCCGCCCGGAGGACCGCCACTACACGGCATTCGAGGCCAATGGCCGCCTCTTCCATTTCCTCCGGGTCCCTTTCGGCGTCACTAATGGGGTTTCGGTGTTCCAACGAGCAATGGACCGAATGGTAGACCAGTACGGGCTGCGGGCCACGTTTCCGTATATGGACAATGTTACCATCTGCGGCTATGACCAGCAGGACCACGACGCCAACCTCCACCGTTTTCTCCAAACGGCACAGAAATTAAATCTCACTTATAACAAGGAGAAATGCGTTTTCCGCACAAACAGACTGGCCATCCTCGGCTACGTCATGGAGAACGGAGTCCTGGGCCCAGACCCGGACCGCATGCTCCCTCATTGCCCCAAGGACTCCCCCTCCCTCATTGCCCCAAGGCACTCAAACGGTGCTTGGGATTCTTCTCATACTACGCCCAGTGGGTCCCTCAATATGCGGACAAAGCCCGCCCACTCTTTAAGGCCACACGATTTCCCCTGTCAGCTGAGGCGCGCCAGGCCTTCAGCTGCATCAAGGAGGACATTGCCAAAGCAGCCATGCGGGCGGTGGATGAATCCACTCCCTTTCAGGTTGAGAGCGACGCCTCAGAGGTAGCTCTAGCAGCCACTTTAAATCAGGTAGGGAGGCCCATTGCATTTTTCTTCCGTACCCTATCCGCTTCAGAACTCCGACACTCCTCAGTCGAGAAGGAAGCACAAGCCTTCGTGGAGGCTGTTCGTCACTGGAGGCACTACCTCGCAGGTAGGAGGTTCACCCTCATCACCGACCAACGATCGGTTGCCTTTATGTTTGACAACTCGCAAAAGGGCAAAATAAAAAATGATAAAATCCTTCGGTGGAGGATCAAACTCTCCACCTATAGTTACGATATTAAATATCGACCAGGGAAGCTCAACGAGCCCTCGGATGCCCTATCCCACGGGACATGCACCAGCACGCAGATTAGCCATCTGAAAGCCATCCACGTTGACCCCTGCCATCCAGGGGTCACCCGGTTCGCCCACTACATCAGAGCCCGAAACCTGCCTTTCTCCAACGAGGAGGTAAAAGCGGTCACCAGGGACTGCCTGATCTGTGCAGAGTGAAAACCACACTTCTATAGACCAGACAGGGCCCACCTGGTCAAGGCGTCTAGGCCCTTTGAATGCCTTGTGATCGATTTAAAAGGGCCACTCCCCTCCACTAACAAGAACATTTATTTCCTCAACATCATCGACAAGATCTCCCGATTCCCTTTTGCCATTCCATGCCCTGATATGACCTCCCACAGTCATTAGGGCCCTGCATAGTGTCTTCACCCTGTTCGGTTTCCCCAGCTACGTGCACAGCGACCGGGGTTCATCCTTTATGAGCAACGAGCTGAGTCAGTACCTACTCGGCAAGGGCATCGCCTCGAGCAGGACTACCAGTTACAACCCCGGGGGAACAGGCAGGTGGAGAGGGAGAACGCAACGGTCTGGAAGACCGTCCTACTGACCCTCCGGTCTAGAAAACTCCAAGTCTCCCAATGGCAAGAAGTCCTCCCAGACGCGCTCCACGCAATCAGATCCCTCCTCTGTACAGCTACAAATCAAACCCCTCACGAGCGACTCTTCATTTTTTCTAGGGGCACTATCACAGGAGTCTCACTTCCGGCATGGCTGAGTACATCAGGCACGGTCCTCCTGAGGAAGCACGTCAGGGGGCACAAAACTGACCCCCTTGTTGAAAAGGTGCGCCTCCTCCATTCCAACCCCCAGTACGCATTCGTGGAGTTCCTGGATGGTCGCCAGGACACAGTATCCCTTCGGGACCTGGCACCCGCTGGATCCAGCCCCCCCTACCCCCGCTGAGGAACCCCTTACCCCGTTCCCTATGCTGCCGCCCCCTCTCACCCCCGATTCCGCAAGCTCACCCCACCGGTTCCACGCGCCAGAACCAGCCCGCCCCCAGTCTCTGGTCGAGCCAGAGGTGTATAAAGTTCGGATGAGACCCACCCAGCTCTCAACACCCACCCAGCCACCGCAAGAGGCTGCAACCCCGGTGCTCCGCAGATCGAAAAGAACAATTCATCTACCGGACAGACTAACTGTGAGCCACCACCCCTGCTGGACTTGATTTTTTTCACAGGGGGTGAATGTGGTGAATGTGATTCACACCGGATTATAATCTGTTTATACATGTGTCTATATTGTAAGTGCAATTGCACTACCTGTCCTCCAGGGGGAGTAGCTCTGGGAATGCCCAAGTTCTACGGGGCTTCTCCCTTGGCTCTGCCCAGGACTCCTCCCCCGGAAGCTGCTGTATAAAGATCAGTGCCACATGGTCAGCCGGCCAGTTCACTGAAATTTCAATGGCTAATAGGCTGGCTCTGTTGTGAGTATATTAAAACCGCTATTCTAATCCTACAAGCACGTGTCCGTAGAATTGTTAGTTCCAACAGGTCCTTTGGGTGAAAAAAGGGCCGCAAAAATCTGAGGTTGATTGAAGATTAGGTGAAATGACATGGAGGTTGGACAGCTATGATTTGTTTTCCCTTTGAAAGGCAAGCAGAAATCAGCTGAATCTGCACTTGCCTTGTAATTGAGGGTTGAGGGCTTTGAAAGGGATTAATAGACCAGAAAGGGAGAAATATTTTAAGTGGTGAGGGGAGTCTAGGACCAGGAGACATGACCTTAATATCATGAAACAAATGTTTAGAAGTGAAGTTTGGACCCAAAGGAGTGGTGGAAGTGTGAACTCCATCACAGAAACTCTAGTTGCGACGTCAATTAATAATTTGAAACTGAGATTGAAAGTTTTTTGCTCGCCGTGCAGGGATATAGCACCTGAGCAGGTCAATGAAGTTAAGAATGCAGATCCGGCTCCAATCTCTCTGAATGATGGAATACGCTTGAGGGGCTGAATGGCCTGCTGTTCCTCTGCTCCCACTGTGGAAGATAAATTGCTTGTTGAATAACATCAACAATTTTTTTAAAAATTTGTTAATTATTTTTTAAATTTAAAGTACGCAATTATTATTTTTTCCAATGAAGGGGCAATTTAGCATGGCCAATCCACCTACCCTGCACATCTTTGGGTTGTGGGGGTGAGACCCACGCAAACACGTGGAGAATGTGCAAACTCCACACTGACAGTGACCCGGGGCCGGGATCGAACCCAGGTCCTCAGCGTTGTTAGGCAGCAGTGCTTATCACTGCGCCATCGTTTAGCAATTAACTCCCTGTTTAGCAATTAAATCTAACCCCATCACTGCCACCCCCCCCCCCCCACCCCCCGTGGCAAACTACCAGCTCTGTTCAACCTTGACGATGTCTTGTACTCCAGACCCTGGACCCTCACCTAGATTTCTCAATGTAGCCAAGTATCGCTCGTGTTGCACTTGTGTGTTCTGATCATCCTAATCTTTCCAGCATGACTCACTTGTCACACAGATTTCACCTAATTGTGGATAAACAGTTCGAATCATTCAGTCAGCTTTGTCATCATCAGGTTGTGCTGATCGGGGATTGTAAAGAAAAAAATCAGTGACACGTCAAGGCCTATTTTTGCCAATTCGTGGAAGAAAAGTGGCTCGCTTCACGCTGGGACTTACAACCCAATGAAACTGAGAGCATACCAAATTTTATGTGGATTGGATTAGAATCAGAGTCAGAGAAATGAGAATTAGGGATCTAATTCACTGCGCCGTCCAGCAGCCTGTCGAAACGCTCATGAAAAAATTATGGGACACTATAGACAAACACACTTTTACTGGTCTGGCAATAACTTCTGCAGGCATCATGTCACCAGACAAACAAAATATTTCTTTACCTGTTTCTGCAAATCCAAAGAATTTTGAAAGGTAGTCGGGCCAGGATTTGGATTTGGATTATTTCAGTGGACATGACACCAATCTTTCTCCTTCAGACCTTGCCAATCCTGTCTCCCGCCCCCCCACTCAGCAATTGGAATATCCAACACCCACCATTTTTCTCCTCTCCTCTCCTAATTAAGATTTCTGCAAAACAGTCATCGCTTCAGCAAAGTAAAACTTCAAAAGAACATTTCACTTTTACGACAAGTAATCAGTTCCCAAGTTTAATTTCAGAGCTAATGATGCAACGAAAACAACCAGACGGGAAGAGGACTGGAGTCCAATTCAGTCATTCAAAATATCATCTCTTGTTAGAGGAGGAGGAGTGGGTTAATTAACCACAATCCTCCCTCTGTAGCTTGGGTGTGCTGCTAAACTGTGCTTGCATCATAAACTCACTTTCACTGTGCCCAAAGGATTGGAGCAGGACTGTCCACCTCAGCAGGCAGATGAGTGTGCTGTTTGCTGCTAGTTTGCCAAGTCGCTTTTGGAAGGAGGAGACTAGATACGAATCCAATCTCAAAGATGTTGGGCGTGAAATGCCGGTCTTGTCACACCAGGTTCGGTGTCGCGATGAGGTCATTAAATCTCGTGCGACGATCTCGCGAGACTTGCGACGCTCGAAACGTCGTGTGAGATTCAACGGAACCTCGCGAGACATTGCGATCTGGATCTCGCCCTCGCTGGACGAGATCCGGATTAGCATAGCTCATCTGCGCCAGACAGATCACCTTCGGGATGTGTGATTCTCAGTGCATGTCTCCTGTGCAATGCTGCCTCATGTGCGACCCACAGGCTGAGCAGCTGCTTCCACCACACCACGTCCACCTCGACAAACATTCTCCCTCTTTGGAGACTTGTTCCTTCACCGTCGTGTGTCGCAAAGTTTAACAAAGAAATTATAGGACGGAATCAGGCCATTCAATCCCAACGTAGCCATACGGACAAGCCTCCTGGCAGCCCCATCAACATATCCATTCCATTCTCCCTGACCAGCTCCCACAACCGTACCCCCCACACCCACCCCGGCAATGTGATGGCCCAGATTCCCCTTAACGTTTCTGTACCTTTAAGACTTCAATAACTGTTTTGGTGCAACATGGAGCGCTGCTGCTCCCAACAATGGAGCGAGTGCCACAATGAGGTTCTGCATAACATCCATACCTCATCGTACTGAAGTGTGGATGAACCCGTCACCATCGGACAATTGACCGGTGCAATCTCACAGCAGCTTTGCTCCCTTGCGAGGTTCAAAGGAATCAACTCATGAGGCAGACTTGACAAAATCAGCATTTACTACTGTGCTGCAAAGGTTCATCATAAAACTATAATCAAACTTTGGACTTGCACAATAGGGTTCGTTTGAATTAGTGAACGTATAAAATGGCTTCCAACAACTTTTTATATTGGAGCTCAGAGTTATTGAATCTGAAGATTGAGAAATATACCGAAATCATAGCTAAAGTACGAGAAATGTTGCCATTCTAAATTTCAGAAAGCAGAAAATCCTGGAAACTAGTATCTCAGGCAACATCTGTGGGGCTAAACATTTGAAGTGTTGTCACTGTTTTTAAGGAAGTCAAACATTATTTGCAGTTCTTCAAACCAGGGCACATTGGATTGAATCTGGAGGTGTGGATCAGACACTTCAGCAAATCGGTTGCACAGTGGTTAACACAGTTGCTTCACGGCGCCAGGGAGCCAAGTTCGATTCCCGGCTTGGGTCACTGTCTGTGCGGAGTCTGCACGTACTCCCCGTGTCTGCGTGGGCTTCCTCCGGGTGCCCCAGTTTCCTCCCACAAATCCCTAAAGACGTGCTGTTAGGTGAATTGGACATTCTCAATTCTCCCTCTGTGTGCCCGAACAGGTGCCGGAATGTGGCGACTGGGGGATTTTCACAGTAACTTCATTGCAGTGTTAATGACAGCTACTTGTGACAATAAAGATTTTTTTTTTAAAGCTACAAGGGAAGACCAAGGAAATAACGAGCACGTCCATCTCTCAATCCTGGGAGAAAGGTCGAGTGTGAAGTTACCCTAGTTCCCAGCCAGTTCAGATAGATAGAGTCTTGATTAATAAGGGAACCGAGGGTTATGGGGAGAAGGCAAGAGAATGGGGGTGAGAAACAGATCAACCATGATCAAATGGCGAAGCAGATGCGATGGGCCGAATGGCCTAATTGTGCCCCTATGTCTTATGGTCTTTGTGGTTCAAAAAGGCAACGCACCACCAACTGTTCAAGAGAAATTCGGAGAGGGCGAAAGATGCTGGCATTTCCCGTGACATCCATATCCCATGAATTGATGATTTTGTAAAAAAAAAAATCAAAGTGCCCCAGAAACATCAATTCAATTCCACTGCTATGCTGTTGGAAGCAAAATCGATTTTGTGAAGAGGCAGTCTAAAGATCAGAGGTATCACACACGGACATTCAATTTGCTTTGGTTCCAGCATGTTTTCATTGGTGCCGCACTTTGACTCTGGTTCATAAAGAGAGAGGTTTTAGGATTCAGATCAGGAGTAACAGTGGATAACCTAAACTAAATCTCCATTGGTATTAACGAGAGAGAGAGGGCTCCAACCACCCTTCAGATTAGATGGTAAACTGAGGCCCATCTGCTTTTCCTGATGTTTCAGCAAAGGCTCACAATCCAGCTGGCACAAGACAAATAAAAGGATTGAGATATCCCATTACCCAGGAGCACAATGTTCTTCTCCCTGCTATTATCTCATTATTATTTGTGGCATTTTATTGTGTGTGCCCACTGAATAATCCCTGGAAAGAAATCAGTTGCAAATCAGCCATATCGTGCAGCACCATCGCAGGCCTCACTTCCCATGTGATCCGGAAAATCTGAACATTCCTTCTGGACAGCCGTGCACGTTTGGGATAAGGCATTTGTGCAGTCATTCATTTTCAGAGCAGAAGCTCTCCCCCCCCCCCCCCCCCCCCACCCCCCGCACCCCCGCCACCTCTCCCACTCACATCACAAATGTGCACAGCCCCAATTCTGACTGAACCGGTGAGGAACAAAAGCGATGGATGCGATTTTCCGGTGCCACATTCCCGCCTGAAGTTTTACTGGTCCACTGAGATGGGGGATAAATTATTCATTTCAATGTTGAATTGATTGGGTTTTGTCAGTTTCTTTTCGATATCTACCTTAAACCCTTCAACACCTCCATCAGAACTTATCTTCGCCTTATCTGCTCAGTGCAGAAAAATGCTCGCCTCGTCAGTCTACCTTCATCACCTCCCTCATGCTCTCAGCCATTGTGGTCAATCTCACAGGACTCTCTTGAATGCTTTCAAATGTCCTAGTGTGGAGCCCAAAACTGAGCTGAAACAGTGTCCTTATAAAGTGCGTGAATGGGCACACATACGCATACACACATACATAAACACTCTCTCACACAAATACATCACCCTCTCATACACACCCTCTTTCATGTGCTCTCACATACACAAACTCTCCGACACACGTACACACATCAAGCTCTCAACTACACATTCTCTCTCTCTCACAGAAACACACTCTCTCACTGTGAGAGTTTTTCCTGTTTATTTCCTTTGTTCCCATTTATTTTATTATTTTGGTCCGTGGACCCATAATCAGCCTTCAATCAGATAACTCACACTTGAAAACAGCTTGCTGTCCAGGACACAGTGATCCCAGCTTTTATATTTTGGAGAGGAGAAACCAGACTCCTCGGCACCGAGTGGATCTTCGGCACCAGGTTGGGGAGGGAATTGGTTCAATTGGTTAAGTGGCAACTGGTGGGTAGGCCAGGCACAGTGTTCTGCCTGACAAAGGTCAGTGATTGGTTCCTGCGTGATGCTTTCTGAGGGAAAGTAGCAGAGGCAGAAGACCTTGGAAGTAAAAGGAATGCTCTATTTTCTCTCTCTCCTGTTGCTGGTGAAAAAATGGCTCTATTGTTCAGAAAGCAGAGAGTGCCTGGCACATCCATTGCTGCAAATCAGAAATGATGCTCAGTCTGCAGAGAAAGTAGACACCCTTGCCAGAGAAACCCATCTGGAGCCTAGAAGGGAACTGGTACCTAAACAAAAGCCTGAACTTCAGAAAGACATTGATTGGAAGTCATCCCAGTGCATCAAAGATCTAATCCTTTTATTTTTATTCATATTTTCTTTCTCTCTCCAACACCCCTTCCCCTCTGTGTTGTTTGTCTGTGTGCATGTGTCGTGGACGAGTTAGATCAGTGAGTGTTGGAAAAGGGATGGTAGATAGTTTTTTCCATTTAATTATAATACTGTACATAATAAAAGTTTATTTGAGTTTTAAAGTTACAAACCCGAGCTTGGGTATTTTGAATAAAAACAAATTTAATCTGCGTTGTGACTCCGTGTCAAGTGGGGCTGGAATTGACTGCGCTCCAGCTCAGCGTGTCATAACACTACACACACACACACACACACACACACACACACACACTCTCTCCTACACACTCTCTTCAACACGCACACAAAATAAATAACAGACGCAGGATAAACTGAGTATTGACTAGACAGCTAAAATCATCTGAAATTCAGAGGTTTCTATCCTATTCATTGAGGTCAAGACCAGAGTCCAGGAGCATGTTGCAATATGAAGAAGAGCAAGGGCAAGACAAGTTGGAAACAAATATAGTCAAGAGCCGGACTGAAT
The DNA here is from genome assembly GCF_902713615.1 of Scyliorhinus canicula. NCBI lineage: Eukaryota > Metazoa > Chordata > Chondrichthyes > Carcharhiniformes > Scyliorhinidae > Scyliorhinus > Scyliorhinus canicula. Next base: position 15,308,831 of record NC_052171.1, on the reverse strand, counting down.
GACAAGATGAAAATTGAACAGTAATCACGACTAATTTTGATGCCACTTGTCTTAGGTTTGAAGAAAAAAAGCAATAACTTTTGACATTGCGCTACGAATGATGGCTGGTTTGAGTTTCCTTGCTATCTGGTTAGATGCACACCACACGGAATGTAATTTTTCAACAATTTGCTCAACTTATTTGGTGTGTCATATATTTTCCTCGTTTGTCTATCTTCCTCTGGGCATTGAAGGCCCAACAGGAGGTATCAGGCAGAATTTCCAACAGAATAAACACTTCTTTATTGCAGATTTTCATGATGAGAAATGCAGAATTGATTTGGCAATTAGCTAAACTGCAGACATTTTGAAAACCGCAGGTTTGGGACTACATGTTGTTCATTGGCTTGTGACGCACCAAAAATCTAAGTGATGAATCATAACTTCCTGCCTACTCTGATTCATCAGTTTCCAAAAGGCAATCTTCAGATAAGGCACAGTCATTTGGGGGAACTAAGAGGAGCAGCAGAGGATCTTCACCTGAAGAACACATCTCAGCAATCAAGGCACATAACTGGCCAGAAAACAAGACAAACATTTAATTTCATGGATTACTGACTAAAAGGTTCGTGAATAACATCTATTAAAAGGTCTCTGGGGGAAAGAAAAGTAAAGGAATCCATCAGCAAAAGAAAGTAATACTCGTTCCCCCAATCTCTCTGCTGTTACTTCCGTCACATTAACAGATATCAGAAGACAAGAGTTTGATTCAACGCCTTAAGTCCCTTGATAAAGCTGAGGCTGTTCAACCGCCGCATATTGACACAACATCCTTGTGTCGAAGGTAACCTGGGACAGTTGAAACAGTGGGTGAGCCCCATTTACAGTCAAGTACTGGTTTGACATCAGATAGGTGACTCAGACATCAGCTGGTACATCTTCAAACTCTTCTTAAGTGTGAGAAAGTGTAGTTGCGCAGGACAGGTGAATAACCCTGTTCAACAATGAATGACATTTGCTCAGAACTAATCTTAGGGAATTTTTTCAAGATCACTTCTTTCCAGGTGAGTGTAATAGAATGCATGGCACTGCCTAAACAATCAGGCAATTCTGCCCACTGGCCTACATTTATGCCTCAAACAACATCACTTAAGATTGTGTGGTTACCAACCCACCGCTGTGTGGGAGCTTGCTGTGTATAAATACATTCTACATCACCAATGGTGGGCCCACTTCAAAAGTACTTGATTGGCAGTGAAGTACCATGGGATCACCCAAGGTTACCAACAGCAATATACGTGTGTAGGGGCGGCACGATGGCGCACTGCTGCCTCACGGCGCCGAGGACCTGGGTGCGATCCCGGCCCCGGGTCACTGTCAGTGTGGAGTTTTCACATTCTCTCCCTGTCTGCGTGGGTCTCACCCTCACAAGCCAAAGATGTGCAGGTTAGGTGGATTGGCCAACGCTAAATTTCCCCTTAATTGAAAAAAGTATAATTGGGTGCTCTAAATTTACATGTTGGTGCAAAACGTTATTTTCTTTTTCAAGATTGTGTGCAGCTTTAATTGTGACCTGATCAATAGAGTTTTCTGAGAATATTGTCCTCAGAAGTGTTGAGCGAGCCTGGCGATTGGCAAAGTTTTAAACAGAATTGTGGTGAGCCGGTGCACTGTTCAAGCATTTTCGAAACAATTTTGTTGTCACTGGCTTTTAACAATTCCAAGCATTATCCCGCGAGACAGAGAGTAACTCTGGTATAATACCAACTTGCTGGCTCTGCCTCACATCAACAAGTACCAACCAGTCTGCTGCCTCTTGTCATCTGAACTTGTACATGCTGTTCTGGTCCCCACAGAGACCGATGGCTTGCAAAATGAAATTGAAACTTCCAGTGAATGACTGAAAGGGTCACACCACAAGATTAAGTTTTAAAACCTTGACTGCCACAAACAACAGGGTCAAAATACTATTTAAATTGGCAACTTGCACCCAAAACTTCAGAAAATATCCCCTGTTTAACATTTACAACAATCAAAAATCCCCATGTCATGGTTGCACTTTACTCTTCCCCTGAGGGGGACAATTTATTTTTCAGCCGGGTAAATTCAACTTCCCGAACTGACATTTATGTTGAGCGATGGCTTGGTGATCCCTCCTTCTTGGCAAATCTTCCAACTTGGTCGCTTCAATCTGAGCATGAGCTCCCAACCCCATCTTACGGGTGAATAATAGAGACTTGCCGATTGTCTCTTTGCTCTCTCCCTCCCTCTCTCGCTCAGATTCTTGCAGTCTAACCATTTCTGCGAGGTTCAGTGATAGCTAGGGAAACTTTCACCCGTTGCTAGAATGGCAGTATCCAATGGACTCTTCCCTCCTTAAAGACTCAATTTCCAGGACAACGTTAATCACATGGGCCTTTTATCCAGGTACAAATGCTAATTAGACCACCAACTCCATTATATCTGAGAATTAAATAGAAGTATTACAAAACTTGACATTCTTGACTCCTCCCTGGGATTTGGGACACTTCCAGTCGATCAGCCATCAGCACAGTTGCGAGGTCCTCGTCTGCAGGTGTGAATATCTTGCTTTGTCTTCCCAGCACAACATCCCTCCTTCATCAGTGAGAATAAAATCAGCTGGGCTCGTCGTCAGCAGAATTCAGAACCTGACCCCTTTCGTTTCTCCATTCGACCCAGATCAATGAGCTGAAGTGCTTTCATCATTTGATTTAAGACTGGCTTGTGCTTTAATTCTGCCTATGAGCACCAAGTCAGCAAATGATCACTGGACTGTGGAACTGATCGCTGAAATTTGGACACCATTCAACCTGCAGCCACCTCTCCGTCATTTACTGAAAATTAACCCGCAGTTCATAGATAGATTTCATCATAGAATTTACAGTGCAGAAGGAGGCCATTCGGCCCATCAGTCTGCACCAGCCCTTGGAAAGAGCACCCCACCCAAGCCGACACCCCCACCCTCTCCCTGTAACCAAACCTTTTTTTGGACACGAAGAGCAATTTAGCATCCCAATCCACCCAACCTGCACATCTTTGGACTGTGGGAGGAAACTGGAGCACCCGGAGGAAACCCACGAAGATACGGGGAGAACGTGCAGACTCTGCACAGACAGTGACCCAAGCTGGGAATTGAACCGGGGACCCTGGAGCGGTGAAGCAACTGTGCTAACCACTGTGCTACCATGCCCCCAGTTAGGCAGGATTGCTCTGGTTCCAAAAGCACCCTGATGTCATTCGGAACCAGGAGACGCTAAAGCAGATGAATAGTAATTTGGTTGTACAGAACTTGAATATCGCTGAGAAAGAGCTATGTGGTCAAAGTTTTGTGTCTTGCACTCATCAGAACAATTCTGCAAGGTACTAAACACAAAGGGAACAAGAATGTACACTCTATGAAAAGAGAGTATAGTGCTAATTGGTCACGGCATAATCATGGAGAATGCTCCAGTTGATGGTGACTGACAGTGAACTGCATAGCATTGTTTGAAATTTAAACCAGGCAGCTTGACCCTGATTGGTCAAGGCATGAATCGATGAATGGCTGTCTTTTATTTTGTTCAGCTGAAATAGATGCAATGTGTGCGCATGTTATTTGTTAACAAAGAACCCTGTGCATTAAGATACATAGCTTTCAGTACATGCAAACACTCCACACTGTGAGCCCAACTAACAATCTTACATTGGTTGTCAATGTAATTCTTAGCACACTGAGAATTGTTTAACAAATGTTGCACAATCACAGAATCACATCTAATGTTGTACTCCGTGCTTTGGGTTTTGCAAGCACGGGGTGGCTGGGTACGGTCTGTACATTGTCACTCCTGCTGTTCGCAACAGACATGTTGTTTGATATGATCCACCAGTCTTTGGAACCTGCTGTCTGCATACCAAGCACTACACTGTCACTGAAATTCAGACACCCATTTGTGAGATAGGCAGAATGTATTTTTGGCTTGATGGCACCGTCCTGTTCATGGCGAATAGCACTTGTGTTGCTACTACTGCATACTAACAGCGTGAAACTACTAACTTCATCTGTTGCTCACGTCTTTGAAATGCCTTGCCCTTTGAAGGAGACTGGACATGTTTCAGCACCAAAAGTGATGGCCTTAGGCCTGTTCATGAGTTTGTGGGCTATACAGTGAAAAATGATCTGTTCAGAGTAGCCATTATCCCACAGGATGCCTTTGATATGCCCTATTTCAGCATTGTCATGAGAATATCACTTTAAGAAATATTTGTCTGTTCATGTGACTGCAGTGGTGTCAGAGTGTGGGTGGAGCTGATCTGCCTGTCAGTTTTTACTTTCAGTTTGAGAAAAGCTTGGGTGTGTCTGTATTTTTTCGGTTTTGTTTCAATGCTGGACCTGCAGTCAGCCACAGAAGGTGTAATGTTGTTCTCTCTGCCATGTAAAGACAATCTCTTGATCATTTGGTGAATTCAGAGTGATAACTGTTCTCACTAGTGAATTTAAACCTGATGTGTTTCTGTTAAAAGGTTTTTTTTAATGTCTTATGGATGTTAAAAGGAAAGTTTAAGTATTACTTAGAATGTTGTATTCTTTGGGGTTGTATTTGAATTGATGATTGCTAAGATGTTCACTGCATGTTTTAAAATGGTTAACTTGAGTTCATAGAATAAACATTGTTTTGCTTAAAAAATTACTGTTAGATGTCTGCGGTACAACACCTGTAGAGTGGGCCGATCTCCTCCCCCCCCCCCCCCCCCCCCCCACCGCAATCTATTAAAAGTTGTGGGTCAGGTGAACTCCATGATACACTTTGGGGTTCTCTAAACCCTGGCCCATAACAACATCAAGCTTACAAATGGCTCGGGCACCATCTATGAGGTTGGCGATAGGGTTAGTGCATGGAACTCTAAGAATCACAATGCATAGGGAGCATTGATGGCAGATTTCTGGGCTGGCACAGGGTAGGGGTTAGGAGGTTGAGGGACCTGTTTGTGGAGGGGAGGTTTGCAAGCTTGGGGGAGTTAGAGGGGAAGTTTGGGCTCCCCTCGGGGAACATGTTTCGGTACATGCAAGTTCGGGCGTTTGCCAGGCGGCAGGTGGAGGGGTTCCCCTTGTTGCCCCCACGTGGGGTACGGGACAGGGTGCTCTCGGGGGTGTGGGTTGGAGGAGGGAGGATTTCGGACATATACCGGGTAATGCAGGAGGTAGACGAGGCCTCGGTGGAGGAACTGAAGGGTAAATGGGAAGAGGAGCTGGATGAGGAGATTGAGGAGGGGACATGGGCGGATGCCCTGGAGAGAGTGAATTCCTCCTCTTCCTGTGTGAGGTTTAGCCTCATACAGTTCAAGGTGCTGCATAGGGCCCACATGACTGGGACGAGGATGAGTACGTTTTTCGGGGGCGAAGTCAGGTGTGCTAGGTGCTTGGGGAGCCCAGCGAACCACGCCCATATGTTTTGGGACTGCCCAGCGCTGGGGGAGTTTTGGAAGCAGGTAGCAAAGACGATGTCGAGGGTGGTGGGATCCATGGTCAAGCCAGGCTGTGGACTCGCAATTTTTGGGGTTTAAGTAGAGCCGGGAGTGCAGGAGGCGAAAGAGGTCGGTGTCCTGGCCTTTGCGTCCCTAGTAGCCCGGCGGAGGATTCTTCTTCAGTGGAAGGATGCGAGTCCCCCAAGCGTGGAGGCCTGGATCAGTGATATGGCGGGGTTCATCAAATTGGAGAAGGTGAAATTTGCCCTGAGGGGATCAGTACAGGGGTTCTTTAGGTGGTGGCAGCCTTTCCTGGACTTCCTGGTGGAACGGTATGGAAATAGGCTGGCAGCAGCAGCAACCCGGGGGGGAGGGGGTTTGGTTCGGTGGGAGAGAGAATTGTGTACATGGGTTTGTTGGATGTGGTGGGTGTTATCACTTTCCCTTTTGTTGTTTGCTTTTTTTTTATTTTTGTAGTTGGGTGGTTGTTGTTCTTGGGTTTTTACCATGGTTGTTTTGTTAATATTGTTTTGTTGTTTATACTTTGTGAAAATCTTAATAAAAATTATTTAAGAACAAAAGAATCACTGCATATATTGACCAACGAAGGTAGGCTTGGGGGAAACCGTGGTAGCAAACCCCCAAGCAGATTTGTCAACTAGTATGAATATCAAGAAAAGAGAGTTTGACTGCTTCATTTCAACTGGTTTAGCACACTGGGGCTGGTTTAGCACACTGGACTAAATCGCTGGTTTTTAAAGCAGATCAAGGCAGGCCAGCAGCACAGTAACTTCATTGAAGCCTACTTGTGACAATAAGTGATTTTTATTTCAGAGAATTTTAGCAGTAGCAGAAGGTGGAACCCCACTGAGGCAGGTATGGAAATTCTGACATTCAGCTACCGATTTAAAATGTGGCAAACCTATCATCCACATATCAAAAATATGCAAGAGAGAGGATGTTCAATGTCCTTCGATTGAAGGCAGGTTTCTCATGGAATCCAACATAGGTGTTGACGAGAAATGGGCTGAGAGGAGATCCCAAGGCGACACCATCTATTTGGGCATGCATTGACTTAAACCCAACTCAACTGCACGAGTTGCTGAGTTCCTAAGTTGGTTGAATACTGATTCAAAATGGTGGTGGGTCGGGAGCGTCATGATAGAGTGCTGCTGTGCAAATAACTGTGGCTTCCTTAAGTGGAGCATCGGTGAATAGGCACACATGGGCACAGCATCGCTATCGATGTGCAAGTACTCTGTGGATCTTATGTGAAGTAATCCTTCACCGCCTATGTGGAAAACCTGCTCAAAAGGGGTTGTAACCATTGGCCCAACCATTTGGCCTTTCAAGCGAGAGTCCCGGTCATGTTGAGTGGGAGGTCCAATGGTGTGGCGACCCGTGATCAAAAATGGCATGCATTCTGTAGACTTGCTCGTTAAGGGTGACCCGTCCCTTTGTCAGATTTATTACTGGTTTGTGTGTCTGGGTTGCCCTGCCATGTGAAAAATCAGACAGGTCCTCCAGAATCCGAACAATGTGCCTGCGCTTGACCAGCTGGGCGCCGCTTCCGAGGATCCAGCCTCTTCAGTGGAGGCTGGGAGCAGAGGGGTCGGAACCCAGCGAAACGCTGCACTGGTGCAGTGCGAATTCAAAGAATCACAGAATTTACAGTGCAGAAGAAGGCCATTCGGTCCATCAAGCCCTTGGAAAGAGCACCCTACTTAAGCCCCCACGCTTCCACCCTAACCTCTTTATCCCCGAACCCCTTTATCCCCGTAACCCAGTAACCCCACCTAATCTTTTTGGACAATTTAGAATGGACAATCCACCTAACCTGCACACCCAGAGGAAACCCACACAGACACGGGGAGAACGTGCAGACTCCGCACAGAGACTGACCCAAGCTGGGAATCGATCATGGGCCCCTGGAGCTGCGAAGCAACTGGGCTAACCACTGTGCTACCGTGCTGCTCCCAAGAGCCCTTGTCCCGGCGGGGGTGAAATGCCCCTTCCCCACCGAGGCTAAAGGAAGAGTGAATGGGGGCCACCACTTCCTTGATGGTCACACCGAAATATCCTGTCGTGCGTGGGAGGGAGGGGGTGGGAGGGGGGGAGGATTCTGCTGCTACATCGACTTGAAGACTCAAGCGAGGGCAGGCATTCTTTTCATCGCTCTGCCAGCAAATCAGAGATTTGCAGAGGATCCTCAGAGCAGAGAGCCGCGCACAGGTTACATCTCCAGTTTCCTCTCGTGTCTGGTCTCTCCCAGTTGGAGAGCGCAGGGTGGGGAATCTGCCGGATCTCCAGTGTGTGGGGGGGGGGGGGGGGGAAGGGGGACCTCGACCCATTTAATTCCTGGCTCGGGGTTTGCACAGGGGGCTGACTGACTGCAGGACAGCAGTTCCCACGCTGGGAGACGAGAGGGAGCGACTGGACAAGAACTTCACTGGCAGAAGGCAGACATCCCCCCCCCCCCCCCCCCCCCCGACGCCACCAACCCCATCACCAAGCCAGGACCGCCCGCAGGATAACTCTTGCAGCCAGTCCCTCCTCAGAGCCTCTTCTCTTCATCGGGTCCGAAGCTGCCCAGTTTTTTTGTTAACCCTCTCTCTCTGCCGGGTGCCATCTACTCGCTGCCGGACCCCTCCTCGCCTCTTGTTCCGGATAGAAAATCCCAGGGGCCATCCGAGCCGAGGAGAGCACCTTTTCCTCGCCCCGCGGCGCCCAGGGAGCTGAAAACAGCCTTCCTTCCTCAAGAGGGATCCCGGAGTGTCCTCCCGGTTCCCCCGCACGGAGCGAGAGGGAAGAGATAGAGAGAGAGAGACAGAAGAGAGATAGAGAGAGAAAGAAGAGAGATAGAGAGAGAAAGAAGCTGGGAAGAACAAGTTTCCTCGCCCCAGGTCCAACGCCAACTCTTGGCCACTGCAGGTGAAGAGTTGATTCTTCAAGCGTTGAAAGTTCCTCGGGAAGCGGCAGGTCCCCTCTCTCTGGCAACTTAACTGAACTTGCCCAGACTGGACGGTGATTTTGGGGGTCTTCAGACTCTTTGAGGTGAGGGGTTGAAGATGAGATTCCCCTCCGAAAACAGGACTTCGGTGCTGATTGTGAACTGCTCCGCCTGCCACCACCAACCCCTCAACGTGAGCCGGGCTGTGGCCCTGGGTGTGGTCCTAGGCTCCTTCATCCTCTTCGCCCTGCTGGGCAACGTGCTGGTCATCCTGTCGGTGGCTTGCCACCGGCAACTGCAGACGGTCACCAACTACTTCATTGTCAACCTGGCCATTGCCGACCTACTGCTCAGCTGCACCGTGCTGCCATTCTCGGCCAGCCTGGAGATCGCCGGCCACTGGGCGCTGGGCCGCCTCTTCTGCAGCGTCTGGGCGGCACTGGACGTCCTGTGCTCCACCGCCTCCATCCTCAGCCTCTGCCTCATCTCCATCGACCGCTACATCGGGGTCAGCTACCCCATGCGCCACCCCGGCATCATGACCGAGCGGCGGGGGCTCCTGAGCCTGGTGGCCGTCTGGCTGCTGGCCCTGCTGATCTCGGCCGGCCCTCTGCTGGGCTGGAAGGAGCCGGCCCCGCCGGACGAGACCCTCTGCCAGGTGACCCAGGAGCCGGGCTACGTGCTCTTCTCCGCCTGCGGCTCCTTCTACCTGCCGCTGGCCATCATCCTGGTCATGTACTGCCGGGTCTACCTGGTGGCCCAGAGGGAGACCCGGAGCCTGCGGGCCGGCAGGAAGCGGGAGGACGAGGAGGTGACCCTGCGGATCCACCGAGGGGACGCCCGGGCGGGCCTCCACTCCAGGAACAAGGGCGCTCAGCGCAAGACCCACTTCTCAGTCTTCCTGCTCCGGTTCTCCAAGGAGAAGAAAGCCGCCAAGACACTGGGGATTGTGGTGGGGGGCTTCACCCTCTGCTGGTTCCCTTTCTTTCTCATCCTCCCACTAGGTAAGACGCGATTTTGTTCAAGGGTGGGATTTGGGGTTGTTGAGTGGGGAAACTTGAGTAAATATTCAAACTTCTGTTTTCTCCTCTGAACATTAGTCGTTGACTATGATAAAAACACCAGGAAAGTTCTCTTGACCTGACCTTGCTGTCAGTTTATCCCAACCTTCCATCGTTGGTGTTATCTGATAACACGCCTGTTCTGAATCAGACATGATGAGGAGATGCCGGCGTTGGACTGGGGTGAGCACAGGCAGAATTCTTATAACACCAGATTAAAGTCCAACAGGTTGGTTTCAAATCACTAGCTTTCGGAGCACAGCTCCTTCCTCAGGTGAATCGACCTCTTCATTCACCTGAGGAAGGAGCGGTGCTCCGTAAGCTAGTGATTTGTAACAAACCTGTTGGTCTTTAACCTGGTGTTGTCAGACTTCCTACTAAATCAGATAAACAGGGCTCAGCTGTCGTAATTTCATCAGAAAACACTGAAATCCATGACCTTCCCAGGTGGGAGTTCATGTTGCCGAGAGTTTCTCTTTCGATGGTGGGAGTACATTCTCGGTATGTTGTCAGTAGGAGGCAGAAGAGAGTGCATCAGGATCACTTTGGCAATATTCCCTCCGTATTTCTGACTTGAAAATTTCAACACATCCAACAGTTGTAATGTGCTATTATTAAACTTGTTAGTATGTGCGCCGAAGCATTCAGTGGCATTGCCTTTGCTGAATCCCTCACTATCAACATCCTGAGGGTTACCATTGATCAGAAACTGAACTGGACTAGCCAAATTAATACTCTGACTACCAGGACAGGTCAAAGGCTCGGAATACTACACCAAGGAACTTGCCTCCTGACTCTCCCAGAGTCTGTCCACCATCGACAAGGCACAAGTACAGGAGTGTGATGTAATACTCTCCCCTTTGCCTGGATGAGTGCAGCTCCAACAATACTCAATGTGCTTGACACCACCCAGGACAAAGCAGCCCCGTTTGATTGGCACCCCATCCACAAACATTCACTTGCTCCACCACTGGCACACATTGGCAGCCGTGTGTACCATCTACAAGGTGCACTGCGGTAACTCAGTGAAGCTCCTCAGCCTACACCTCGGAGGACAAGAGCAGCAGGTACATGGGGACATCATGCAGGATGCTCCAGTCCAAATCACTCACCACCGTGACTTGGAAATATATCGGCTATTCTTTCACTGTCACTGGATCAAAATCCTGGAACTCCCTCCCTAACGGTTTGCCACTTGCACCGCAGTCAGGGCAATTCAGGACAGGCAACAAATGCTGCTCGAGCAACAAATAGTAGAGGGAGGAAGGCAAATTGTTTTGGGGAGGGAACTCCATGAGCTTCGAGGCTAAGGTAGCTGAAAATCTGGAATGGTCAAAAGAGCAGAAGCAGGTGAGCGCAGGTATCTCAAAAGAGTTCTAAGGCTGGAGGAGTCTGGGATTGGGAGACCATGGCCAAACATGGAAACAAATATCATTTTTAAAATCGAGGCACTACTGAACTGGGAACTGATGTACTTCAGATTGTACAAAGGTGATGGGGAAATGGGAGAATATGAACAGGGCTTGACGCAAGTTGGGCATAGGCAGCAGATTTGAACAAAATACAAACTCAATGGTTCACGAAGTGAGCACTTTATTCTTAGATTTACGCTGCTTGGTTTCAAGAAAAATAAGTTGTTCAGTAAATAAGTTCCCTGAATTTTTCAGTAACCTGTCGCACCAAGGCTCCTTGGCCCACTGCAAGATCCACCACACTTGGGCCGCGCTGGTGGAGACCATCCAATGGCCGCCCACACCCCCCGAACCCCCGCCCCAACAATTCACTGCCTGCCCACGCCTCCTCTACCAGACACCCCCCCCCCCCCCCCTCCACAGGACATCTCCGAAACGGTGTTATCACGGTGCACACCGTTAGGACGGCCTCAAGCCCTCACCTGAAGGCCCTCCCGTGATGCTCCGTCACCGATGGGCCCGAGTTCACGATCATGCAGTTGACGTGTAGGAACCCGGTGTGGCGGCTGCAGACTGTGTCCAGCAGGCACCATAGTCGGGAAGGGCCCGTGCTACTGGCCGGTGGGTGGACTGGGAGGGGGAGGGGGCTTTGGTGGTGGCGAGGAGTTGACCAGGGGGGCACTATCTGGCAGGTCAGGTCGGCACACAGCCAGCGTCATGTTGTACGGCGCGACCGTTGCAGGTCAGCACCATGTGCATGCGCGGCCACAGACCCGGCAATTCTCCAGCCATTTATTTTGTGGAGGCCGGGCATTTATGTGGTGTGGATGCTAACCTCTCACCGGTCACAGCGTCAATTCTACCCACATAAAACGCCACGGTTCCTCAGAATCAGAGAATCTGGCCCCGAGTCTCCCAAACAGAGCATCCTGCCCCAAATTGTTCATTAACAATTCCGAGATCCATTCCACAAAACCAGAATGAGTCCAGACAGAAATTAAAATTTAAAATGATGGAAACGTCAATGCCAGCAGTCCACAAGGGTTCCGTCGCATTTAAAACCCAGTGAGAGGTTAATGGAGCTCAGTCTGAAAGGATAGTTCCAGTTATTAGCGGTACCTTTTACTTGGCAAGGTTGCATGCACAGTGGATAAGAAATTGAATTTTTATGTAAATAAATGAATATCGAAAGGGCACCCATGGTTCAAGCACTACCACTGCTGGACAAATACAGTGGGTAAATTAGAAAGCAGTAATACAATAGCGGAGCGGAGGATTTCAACAGCGTGGGCATTCTGGGAAAGAATGATTATTGTAAAAAATATTGGAACAAACCGTCGCAACAGAATGAGGATGCTGGATGAGGATGACAGAGAGAGAGAGAGAGACCGACAGACAGAGAGAGAGAGAGAGAGACTGACAGGCAGAGAGAGAGAGACCGACAGACAAAGAGAGAGACCGCAGAGAGAGCGAGCAAGAGACAGTCAGAGAGACAGAGACAGAGAGACAGAGACAGAGAGAGAGACAGAGAGAGTGACTGAAAGACAGAGAGAGACCGACAGAGAGAGAGAGACCGACAGAGAGAGAGAGACCGACAGAGAGAGACCGACAGAGAGAGAGACCGACAGAGAGAGAGAGACCGACAGAGAGAGAGAGACCGACAGAGAGAGAGACCAAAAGGCAGAGGGAGACCAAAAGACAGAGAGAGAGACAGACAGAGAGACCGACAGGCAGCGAGAGAGACCGACAGGCAGCGAGAGAGACCGACAGGCAGCGAGAGAGACCGACAGGCAGCGAGAGAGACCGACAGGCAGCGACAGAGACCGACAGGCAGCGAGAGAGACCGACAGGCAGCGAGAGAGACCGACAGGCAGCGACAGAGACCGACAGGCAGCGACAGAGACCGACAGGCAGCGACAGAGACCGACAGGCAGCGACAGAGACCGACAGGCAGCGACAGAGACAAACATGGCAGCGAGAGAGACAAACATGGCAGCGAGAGCGACCAACAGGCAGCGAGATAGACCGACAGGCAGAGAGACAGGCAGCAAGATAGACCGACAGGCAGCGACAGAGACCGACAGGCAGCGACAGAGACCGACAGGCAGCGACAGAGACCGACAGGCAGCGACAGAGACCGACAGGCAGCGACAGAGACCGGCAGGCAGCGAGTGAGACCGGCAGGCAGCGAGTGAGACCGACAGGCAGCGACAGAGACCGACAGGCAGCGACTGAGACCGACAGGCAGCGACAGAGACTGACAGGCAGCGAGAGGGACCGACAGGCAGCGAGTGAGACCAACAGGCAGCGAGAGAGACCGACAGGCAGGAAGAGAGGTTGACAGGCAGCGAGAGAGACCGACAGGCAGAGAGATAGACCAAGAGGCAGCGAGAGAGACCGGCAGGCAGCGAGTGAGACCAAGAGGCAGCGACAGAGCATGCCAGGCAGCGAGTGAGACCGACAGGCAGCGACAGAGACCGACAGGCAGCGACAGAGACCGACAGGCAGCGACAGAGACCGACAGGGACAGAGACCGACAGGCAGCGACAGAGACCAACAGGCAGCGACAGAGACCGACAGGCAGCGACAGAGACCGACAGGCAGCGACAGAGACCGACAGGCAGCGACAGAGACCGACAGGCAGCAAGAGAGACCGACAGGCAGCAAGAGAGACCGACAGGCAGTGAGTGAGACCGACAGGCAGTGAGTGAGACCGACAGGCAGCGAGAGAGACCGACAGGCAGTGAGAGAGACCAACAGGCAGAGAGACAGGCAGCGAGATGGACCAACAGGCAGCGAGAGAGACCGACAGGCAGCGATAGAGACTGACAGGCAGAGAGACAGGCAGCGAGATAGACCCACAGGCAGCGAGAGAGACCAACTGGCAGCGAGAGAGACCCACAGGCAGCGAGAGAGACCCACAGGCAGCGAGAGAGACCCACAGGCATCGACAGAGACCGAAAGACAGAGAGAGTGACCGACATAGAGAGAGACCGACAGAGAGAGAGATCACCAGAGAGAGAGAGACCGACAGAGAGAGACCAGCAGAGAGAGAGAGAGAGACTGCCATACAGAGAGAGAGAGAGACCGACAGTGACCAACAGAGACAGAGAGAAAGCGACAGAGACTGACAGGCAGAGAGAGAGAGACAGACAGACAGAGTGACCAACAGAGACAGAGAGAAAGCGACAGAGAGAGAGAAAAACAGAGACAGACAAAGAGAGAGTCAGAGACCGACAGACAGAGAGAGAAAGAGAGACAGAGAGAGAGAGAGAGACAGACAGAGTGACCAACAGAGACAGAGAGAAAGTGACAGAGACTGACAGACAGAGAGAGAAAAACAGAGACAGACAAAGAGAGAGTCAGAGGCTGACAGACAGAGAGAGGGGAAAACAGAGAGGGCAAAAAAGAGAGACACACAGACAGACAGAGGTGCAGACGGAGACAGAGAGATTGGGAGTTAGAGAGAGGGAGAGAGAGAGAGACAGAGAGAGACAGAGAAACAGAACACTTGAGGACAGAGCAGAATTTCATAAATGGAAAAAAATGAACGCCAAATTCCAAAATCAGAAGTAGAAATGAAGAAATGATAAAGTTCTCTCTTTATAATTAGGTTGAATAATAGTACAAAGCAGCAACTAATCGGTTGAATAATCTGAAACGCGAAGAATCAGCTGCAATAAAATTCCTCTTTCATTCATAACAATAATACTGACTGAGTTTTGACCTTTAGGTATTTTCAGAATTATTATGGCTTTCTTGAATACCAAAAGGAAAAAAGATGGTGTGGCATTGTGTGGAACTAGAGATGGCAGAAGAAGAGAAACTTGAGGCGCAATATCACAAAAACGTTTCTACGTAGCGAGCGGGAATTGACTCAAACTTCCCAACGCTCAGATCAAAGAGGCCGTTCCTGCTATAAAACATTAATTGGTCCACTTCACCAGGCCCCACACGGGCTTCACGCCACAAATGACTGTCCCACCGGCTGATTCTGTGGATCCCTGAACCCCCCCCCCCCCCCCCCCAGAGTATGCAGCCAGCATAATCCTGTGTCCTAGTGCACCCATGTCCTGCAAGGCCACTCACCCCACCTCCTCCCCATTCACCTTCTCCCATACAGGACATCTCCCCAATCATCTCCCCCACCACCCAGTGAGCCCCAAGCAGCCCCCCCCCAGAGCCCCAGATGTTGGCCGGTGCATGCATGGTGTTGCCTCCCACAGTATTCACGCAGTGTTCAGGCCTCACGGTCTGATTGGGATGGGAGGCAATAACCCCCACAAGCCACATGGCCTGCCGACACACGGGGACCCACTTGGGGAATGTGAGGTGCTCACTTATCTACGATTGCCAATTCCCAATTAGCAATAGCCTTCAGACGTGTGGCCAGAGATCTCCGCAGTCAGTGGGAGTTATGTGGTCAGTGGGGCAGGCGAGCAGGGGCTGGGGTTGCTCCCGGATTGGGTACACATAATTTAGGGGTTGGCATGGCAGACTAGCGGGCACTGAGATGCCCATCTCTCCTTCCCTCATCCCCCCCCAAAGTGCGTGACCACTTGCTGGGGAGATCGTTAGATCACGGGGGGGGGGGGGGGGGGGGGGGGGGAGTGGTTGTTTAATACAAAGCTTTATTAGGAATGCAATATTAAACATTTTCTCCTCACGCCCAAAAAGATCAGCTTTTTATTATCTCTTAACAAGACTACTCAATTCCGCATGAAGCAACAGGAAACAAACATACAGCTCTCAATCCAGCTTAAAAATCAGCAGTGCATAGAGCAATACTTGCTTTGGAGAACAGACTTGGGCCCTAGTTTGAACCCCTTCAGACTCTGGCTGAATATCTTCAAATAGCTGCTTCAACGGGGTTGTTTAAGCCTTTTCCTCGTCTTCAGACATGGGTGCTCTGCTTTAAAATATTATTACTCTTTTTTAAACTATCCTGCGACTACGGCACGGTAGCATGGTGGTTAGCATAAATGCTTCACAGCTCCAGGGTCCCAGGTTCGATTCCCGGCTGGGTCACTGTCTGTGTGGAGTCTGCACGTCCTCCCCGTGTGTGCGTGGGTTTCCTCCAGGTGCTCCGGTTTCCTCCCACAGTCCAAAGATGTGCGGGTTAGGTGGATTGGCCATGCTAAATTGCCCGTAGTGTTCTAAAAAGTAAGGTTAAGGGGGGGCTTGTTGGGTTACGTGTATAGGGTGGGTACATGGGTTTCAGTAGGGTTATCATTTCTCGGCACAACATCGAGGGCCGAAGTGCCTGTTCTGCGTTGTACTGTTCTATTCTATATTCTATACTGGGAAATAAAACTGCCTTTCCTTGTGGCCAAAACGAGGGTTGCCAGATGACACTTCATCTCTTCTCCCAAATGCTTTTTCAAAATGTCTCTTTCTCTCCCTGAGCTCCACCCAGCACTTGCATCATCTCCCCAAGCTGAAAAACAAATCGAAACTTTCCGGGGAATGAAAGCATATCAACTCCCCAGGGACTTCACCCAGTCAGACTACAGTTCATTAGCCCAGACTGAAAAAACACATTCCGCTGCCAATTTCACCTTCTTGCTGCTAAAAGCACCCAGGTCCTGAAAACAGAATTCTATTACTTTTTTTTTCAACGACCACTGCAGTCAAACACACTCTAACCCCAGGTTTCTAACCCTGAAGATTGCCCAATCCATTTATAATCCAATTTTCTGAAAATTATTTCTCCGTCGCACTCACCAGGCTGCTAGAAAAGGAATACATGAACAGGTGTGGGTCGATAACTCCAATTAAGAGGTACCACTGATACAGGTACAAAGACCAGATGTCAAAGATCAACATTTCTAAACATCTTCAAAATGTTGATGAAACATTGGAGTAAAAGGCGCAAGGATTTTATATTGTAATCTGGAAGTCGCAAACCCAATTCTTTCGGCTTCTAGCTTTATCCTAATTTCTGTTCGACACCTGCACACCAGCCTCCTTAGCCACCTCAACCACCGGATATATTTATTCAGAGCAGGTGGTGCTGAATTTCACCTATCAACAGCATGTCCGGATCACATTAAAAATATATTCAGCAAGCTGGAGCAGATTGCAAGGCCGGTCAGGTGGGTCACATAAGCAACCAGCAACCCAAAACCACTTGTTGCGCCAGGAGACTGCCACTTGATCCGGGGAAAGCGAATGCTCGAATCTCACCCTTTTGTTTGGTGATGTTCCTTTCTCGCACCTCGGGATGTTTTCCAAACTTTAGGAAGTGCTTTACAAATGCAGGTTATTCTGTGGCTGTCATTTGTGATGGAATTTTGTGTGGTTGGGAAATTAAGCCTTGGAGATGAATGGAGAGTCGTTACTTTTGCGTATGGGTCTCGATTAAAGAAGATTGATCAGTTCTGCAACTTGCTGTCGCTTTTAGTCAGTTGCAAGAAGCTGTTATGATTAGCTGTTTTTCTAAGCAGTTCAAGTCTCGAAACAACTCTCGCCGAATATTTGGAATGATGCTTGTTAAATTCTGCAACGCAAAAACTTTATGAAAATAATCCCCTTGGTGAAAATGCATTCAAAAGTATCGTCTTGCATCTAACTTTGTCTATATACATGTTTCTGGAATCCACCTCTTCATTCACCTGAGGAAGGAGCAGTGCTCCGAAGGCGAGTGATTCGAAACAAACCTGTTAGACTTTAACCTGGTGTTGCAAGATTTCTTACTGTGCTCACCCCAGTCCAACGCCGGCATCCCCACATCATGAAAAAGATAGTCCAACTCTCAGAAGGGTAATTTGGGACGTTGATTATTCGTGGTGTGTATTTTCAATTCAATATATTGTGAGAAAAACAATGCAAACCAGGGAGTAATAGTCCAGGTGTAGTGTGAACAATTAATAAAGAATACACGGCAAGAAGGACGTTGGGCGCGATATAATAGAAATGTTTCTAAGTGTGGTAGAGAGTGGGAACTGCCATGAGCTTCCCGACTTTGGGCCCAGAAAGACCATCACTGCTATAAAACGTTAACTTAACGAGGCCCCACAGGCTTCACGCTGCAAATTATGGTCCCGCTGGCTGATTCGGCAGGACCACTCCTGCCAGCTCCCCGCCAACAAAGGGGAGCAGCACCTAAACCGATCCCGCAGAGTAAACCCCACACAATTCGCAGACGGAGGAGATCAGCCCCAAGACTCGGGGGATGCTGATCTGGCCAGACGAGGTCAAGTGCAGATGGGATGCCCTATTCTCCTGAGGAGCTCGAAGGGTCAGCCACAGGGCAGCCAGTGTTGCCTGGAAAGAGGGGGGTCAGGGCCGTCAGCTTGGAGAGCATCCAGCACCCAGTGCCATAAGATCAACGACCTCCACCGGGCCTCACGGATGGGTTGGCACTGCCCCCCCCCCCCCGATTGAAGACCATGAGGGTGGCTGAGGACAGATTGGTCACTGATGTAGAGGTTAGCGTATGGCGCAGAGGTGAGGATACATTGGCCGCCACCCAGATGACCTGTCACATACGAGTTTGTTAACGCCATACAGAATGATCCATCCCTCTCACTGACCACATGTCCATTCTCCTGCAGGACCCCCATCCGACGATGCCGGCGCATCCGGTGTGGTTTTCTGACACCCCACCACCACCACCACCACCACCCCCCAACCACGAGAACACCTCTGATGAAAGCTCGGAGGAGACCACCATATTCGCGGTTCGTCCCCACACTTCACCCGCACAGAGGCACATTCTGGTGAGCACCACACAGTTGCCGATGCACAGTAGGTGGAGGCAAGAACCCCCACGCAGTCAGCAGTTGGAGGGAGGACTGCTGAATGCCAGGACACAGCTGTGTTTCCGGTCAGATGCTGAGCCTCTGGACCAGGCTTACCCAGAGCTGATGCAGTCGATAAGAGTGTGACCGTGATATTCACAGGGGGATGTCAGCGATGCTCCAGTCAGTCCACAGCCAATTGGAGGAGTCATCGAGGCCACAGGCATGGGACACAGCGCCGGCAATGCGTGGCACCGAGGCCAACACTACGAGGGTGGTGACCGCAGTGGAAAGCCTGGTGCAGCAGGAGTCGTGGCGTCCAAGGCATAGCTCAGTCAGTGACCACCCAGAACCACCCTATGGAGTGGCCACAGCAGCCACCAACTCCACTCCCCCCACACAACGGTGGGTCTCGGAGTCAGTCCCCCGAACAGGAGGTAGGGACCACTGCACCACACAACCTCATCATGGGTTTCAGTGGTATCTTAAATAGTTCCAGGGGTTCTACCTCCTCAGCACTGGCTGGAAATCATTTTCCACATTGGCAGCAATTTGGATAAATCTGCTGGATTGTATCCTCGGGTTTTGACCTCTACCCTTCAGCTGACATTCATGGGTATTTAAAATGGTAAACATGGACTGAAAATTAAACCAAGTCATGTTTTGGGTTTTATCACAGAAAGGATGCGGGTAAAAGGTTCTTCCAACTTTGGACAAATGTTGGATTGTGCAAAACAGAGCTTATTAAGCATGTTAGAAAAGACGGGTGGTCAACAATTAAAATGCTATGAGCTAGACGTGATGATTCCACATGGGCTGAAATTATGAGCAGTCAAAAATATCATAACATCCATTGAACAGGAACATCTCTGGTCACTTCAAACAGCGACTGAGGCACAAGGGAAAAGAGAGGCTTTTAAAACAGGTCAGCTACAAGGGTAGTGAGGTTAATCAAAGAGAAACCTGTGATGGTTTCATGGAGGCAAATTGTCTTTGATTCTTCACACATCGCTGGATGCAGTTTTTAAACCCATTTTTTAAAAGTAGATTTACCAGTCTCAGAGTCCAAAGTCAGTACAGTTGCAGGTTGGAGGTGATCGGGAAACTATTGGAGAACATTTTGAAGGAGAGATCCTATCTCCACGGAGAGGCATGGTTTGATCAGGAAAAGTCAGTATGGCTTTGTCAGAGGGAGGTCATGCCTGACAAATTGGATCGAATCTTTTGAGCACGTGATCAGGTGTGTAGATGAGGGTCGTGCAGTTGATGTAGTTTACATGAATTTCAGCAAAGCTTTTGACAAGGTCCCACATGGAAGGCTTCTAAAGACGACAAATGCACATGGGATGCAGGGGAAACTGATAAGGTGGATTTATCATTGTCCAGTGGCATACTAGAGATCTGTGCTGGATCCCCTGTGCTCTGTCATTTATATGAATGACATAAATGACTATCTGGGGGGTTGGGTCAGTAAGTTTGCGGATGACTTTGGCCGTGTGGTTAACAGTGAGGTTGAGTGTTTTGGGTTACAGGAAGATATAGATGGCATGGGCAAATGGGCAGAAAAGTGGCAGATGGAATTTCACCCTGAAAAGTGCGAGGTGATACACTTTGGAAGGAGTAATTTGGAAGGAGTAATTTGACAAGGAAGTATTCAATGAACGACATGACTCTGGGAAGTTCTGAGGAACAAAGGGGCCTTAGTGCGTTTGTCCATGAATCTCTGAAGAGGGGCAGGTTAATAGGGTGGTGAAAAAGCCACATGGGACTTGCCTTCATCAATCAAGGCATTGGTTACAAAAGCAGGGAGGTCATGTTGGAGTTGTATAGAACTTTGGTGAGGCCACAGCTGGAGTACTGTGTGCAATTCTGGATGCGACATTATAGGAAGGATGTGATTGCACTGGAGGGGGTGCAGAGGTGATTCACCAGGATGTTGCCTGGGATGGAACATTTAAGTTATGAAGAGAGGTTGGATAGGCTTGGGATGTTTTCTCTGGAGCCGAGAAGACTGAGGGATGGCCTGATCGATGTGTCCAGGATTATGAGGGGCATGGACAGGGTGGATAGGGAGCAGTTGTCCCCCCGAGTTGAAAGGTCAGTTACGAGGAGACACAAATTCAAGGTGAGGGAAAGGAGGTTTAGGGGGATTTGAGGAAAATGTTTTTACCCAGAAGGTGGAATGCACGGAGGGTGGGAGAGGCGGGTTGCTTCACATCCTTCAAAAAGTACCTAATGAGCACTTGACAAATCATAACATTCAAGGCTATGGGCCAAGTGCTGGCAAATGGGATTAGATAGGCAGGTCAGGTATCTTTCATGTGTCAGTGCAGACTCGATGGGACAAAGGGCCTCTTCTGCACTGTGTTATTCTGTGAGGCAGGAGATAAGAAATATTAAAGGCCAGCTAGAAGTGAACCAACTACTGTCAGGAAACACAGCTGGGGCTTCGTTTTGTATCATCTGAATTTGTACCCAGTCATATTTGGTGTTCGGGTGTTCGCCTCAGGTGTGAAACAAAGCAGCTACAAAGCAAACGCAAATTTGTAAAAACTTGTAAAAGGTTACTTCTTAATCATTTCCTTCAAAGTTGCAAATCTCAATTTTCTCATTTCCTTTGCGGTATCACAGCCCTCAGACAGGCAGAGATGAGGTTGGAGATATAAAACGCTTGGCCACACCACCAAACTCAATTGAGATTTACTGAGACAGGGACTCTGCAGAAAAGATAAAGTATCCCTATATTGAACGGATTATATCTTGACAAGGAGTCACCTTTCTGCCTCAGCTGTATTGCAGCATCAGACCTTTTGAAATGGGCAGCTACATTTGCAATGCTTTAGATTTGGTGAGCATGGATGCCTCTCTTCTCCTGTTCAAAATCCTGGCATAGGTCCTGTTGGGACTTGTTGGAACAGTGAAATAACAATTCATACCCTTTCTCATCTCGTATTCATCTTGTTTAAGTGAATGGACTAGGGTGTGGCAAATGGAATACAATGTTGACAAATTATCCATTTTGATAGGAATAGCGGCAAAAGGGATTATTATTTAAATGATAAGATATTAAAACATGCTGCTGTGCAGAGGGACCTGGGTGTCCTAGTGCACGAGTTGCAAAAAGTTGGTTTACAGGTGATTAAGGCGGCGAATGGAGTTTTGGCCTTCATTGCTAGAGGGATGGAGTTTAAGATTAGGGAGGTTATGCTGCAACTGTATACGGTGTTAGTGAGGCCAATAGATAGGATAGATGTGGGGAAGTAGTTTCCACTGGCGGGTGAAAGCAGAACTAGGGGGCATAACCTCAAAATAAGGGGAAGTAGATTTAGGACTGAGTTTAGGAGGAACTTCTTCCCGCAAAGGGTTGTGAATCTATGGAATTCCCTGCCCAGTGAAGCAGTTGAGGCTCCTTCATTAAATGTTTTCAAGATAAAGACAGATAGTTTTTTGAAGAATAAGGAAATAAAGGGTTATGGTGTTCGGGCGAGAAAGTGGAGCTGAGGCCACAAAAGATCAGCCATGATCTAATTGGATGGCGGAGCAGGCTCGAAGGGCTAGGTGGCCTACTCCTGCTCCTAGTTCTTATGTTCTTACGTGAAGCACAAATTATGCCAAAAAATCATTGACCTGGCTAGAAAATCCACTGAGCGAAAGCAGACAGAGAATATGATACACAGTATGCATCGGTGGCCCATTAACAAAAGGTCTTTCAAGAGGAGCGGCACTGAACAGAGCAAGTTTAAGCAAAGATATTGATAAGTCAAGTGAAGGGGCCAACTGGATTTCAGTGTTGGCAAGTGCGAGGAATTTCCAATTGCAGGAACTCTGCTCCTTGCTGTGATTAAGAATCACAGAAGCCTTAGTTCATGCAGTGTAAACTTCCCAACAACCTTGAAGCAGGGATGCGCCAACACAAAAATAAATCAAGCACGAGTCAACATTCTTATTGAACAGAAAACTTAGTTCTGAATTAAGATCAGTAACACTTGCATTGCAACCATTTAAAGAGATAAATGATAAAAGATGTTGGTTTGTAAGTTTGACCCGACACATCTAGACACGAGCGTAGATGGCCAACTAGATTTATAGAAAAGTGAATAATATTTGACAGGTTTGTGTAATCAGTTTTGAACTCAAGAATTCCCGACGATCCACAATCGATGTTGCAAAACCTTGGTCAAATGGAGACGAGCTGGCCAGATACTTTTATGGTGCTTCCCCAACCCAACAGGTTATCAATTACCTGAAACTCTGAATATTCCAGTCAAAATGATCTCACTAACTGGAATTTTAACAGGATCGAAAGTTGGGCTAAAAGCAAATGAAGTGTGTTTAATCCTCACAAATGCTATTTTTAGGGCCACTGTCCTGTCTGCAACATTTTAATGCACCTTAACTCGGTTAATGGGTCCATTAAATCAAAAAGGTCGCAAATCTGTATCAAAGCAACAATGGTTTATGTTTCTAGGATATCTTTAATGTAATAAAACATCACAAGGTGGTTCACAAGAGGATTATAACACAAACTATGATACTGAGCCACACTTTCACATCAGTCATAAAATGAATTGTCTCTCTCTCTCTCACAAATAGAGAGATGTCAGAGACCTTACATGGACGATGGCTAATTATCTGAAAGATTAAGCACTTCCCTCATTATAATCTCTCCCTTCAATTGAGGTGAAAGGAGTTTGACTTCTTTATATCCTCCTTGTGCTTTTTTTTGCATTAATTTGATTTAGCATTTACTGCTTTCTCAGTCTAATAGCAGATGTAATTATAGTTCGGTACTGTGCAAGAGCCAACGCACATTTAATTAGAACACAGAGCTTGTCCTTTCATTGTCGTCTTCAGCAAACTACACAAGGCACTGTAAATTTGCGCTTCCTGCATCAGTTATGGGGCAACGGAGATTCAGGTGTATCATAACTAATCTTATGCAATGCAGCAAAACAAAATTCAAAAGGGTGAATAGACTACTTTGATTTTAAGCAGTTTCTTGGAAGGATTCAGACCAAAGCCAGGTTATTTCAGACAGCTCATCTGCAGCAAAGTCAGTGTTCTTTATTGATCCATGTTCATCAATAACCAATCAAACAGAACTTGCCACCACATGCAGTGGTTGAGACTAAGAGAACAGGGGCACTCGAGGAGAAGCTGGATACATAGGGGAAGAAAATTGATCCTGTGAGGTGAAGGAGGGACAGGATGAGGTTCTTGTGGAGAACAGACACTGGCGTTGATCTGTTGGGCTGTCAAGTCGATGTAATTTTCCATGTAAACATTCTTCCATTTTGAAATTTAATTGCAGGCTGCAATGATCACGTTTTTTATGATATAACAAAGGAACACGCATCTCCAAAGGTTACAGTTCGGGTCGCTGTCTTCCTGAGGAAGCAGGCAGGATTATGGAATGGGGTGCCGAATCCCAAACAGAAATCCTAAACAGCAACGAGAGATTTGAATTGCCCTGTCACTGACAGCCAAGGTTCCTGGCAACGGCACATAAAAAGACAGGCATAGTTTGCGATTTCTGGCCCGGTCCTTCGTTGGTCGAATCAGACGGTATGCCTGACTGCATACATTAGCTGCCATCCGTGTTCAAAGCACAAGAAGCAAAACGACCAACTTTGCAAACTCCTTCCACTTTACACAGAAACTCGTTTTAAATCAGTAACAGGCACCGCGTCCAGAACATTGTGCATCCCCAGTCAGAGCCGAGTATATTTCACGGGTTGCAATAAATTCCATCAGCAAAACGAGCTACACAGTGTCACTGGGAATTCCGAGGAGACCTGGAAATCCAAGTTTCTTTCCAATTTGTTCTTTTCCAGTTTTGTCAGGATTCCGGAATGATTAACTGCAGTTGCTGCAGATGGAAGGGGAGCGAGGACTTTGTAAAATCATTTGGAAAAGTAAAGCACCTCCCCTAAGTTTATTTATTTTAAATATTTTTATTGAGTTTTTAGCGATTTTTTTACAAAGTTTACAAAAAGCAGAAGTGTTATCGCAGCTGAGCAGGATTCTATGGCGGGCGATTAGAGAGGCAAAGGCAAGAACATCGGTCCCCATGAATATCCCAAAGACCACCAGAGGGCTCAGAGGCATGTCCCTATTCAGGAACTCTCCTCCATCCTCAGCCATTCGGTTTCTGGTTCCTTTATCCATCCCCTCACTCTCTCTGCTGTGGTTGGCCAGTGATGGCACTGTCGGTTTGGGAGGGCCAGGCACCTTTTTTTATGTCCCGAGTTTGGTCCAGCTGCTGCTCAAACTGTCATCCATATCTTGATCACCTCCAGACTTGACTCAGCCAACATTTTCCTGTCCAGGCTCCCATCCTCCGCAGTCTAAAGTTCAGTTTATCCTGTTCTGCTCATCCATCTCTCCTTTTCTCGATGACCTAACAAGACTTCTGTTTGCAATTCACATCCTCTTCTTTCAAGCCCTTCATGGCCTCACCTTTCCCCCATCTCTGTAACCTCCTGCAGATCTGTGGGAGGCATTGGTTCAACCTGCTCCTCTGTAGCTTTGGTGCTCCAGTCACTTGAGCAACCTGCACCTTCCCTTCATCCCACCACTGGCAACCATGCCATCAACCGGATAGATCCCATGTTGGTTCCAAAACCCTTCCAACCTCTTCATCACACCTTTTGGTCAGACTGCCCATCTCTTTCTTTGGTTGACTGTCCATTTAGGCCGGTTCGGTGAAGCTTTTGAAAATGAATGAAATGAAAATCGCTTATTGTCATGAGTAGGCTTCAATGAAGTTACTGTGAAAAGCCTCTAGTCACCACATTCCGGCGCATGTTCGGGGAGGCTGGTACGAGAATCAAACCATGCTGCTGGCCTGCTTGGTCTGCTTTAAAAGCCAGCGATTTAGCCAAGTGAGCTAAACCAGCCCGGGATATTCTTCTACTCCCTTTCCTTGACATACTGCCAGGGCGTTGAACAGCACAGGTTTCTGATGGTTATTTTGTTGACTGTTGCCCACATTTGGCACATTTTCACTGATTTCCGTCTGTGTCATTTTTTTCCCCTTCTGGTATGACTGAAGTGGCTTGCATGTAAAACAAGGGCAAGTGAAGTGAGGCACGTGCTGCTTGCTCACAACATTTACTGAGAGTGATGTACTTTCTGTGTCCAAAGAGTTAAGTTATTTTGTTTTTACCATTTGAAGTTGATGACAATTCTATGAATATATAAATGATTAAGCATTTTCTCTGACCAGTTATGAAATATTTGTCAAGTATAATATATATTTATCCTCATTCATGGGGTTACAGTTAGTGAACAAGCCCAGTTTCAACCTTGCGACCCACTGAGCTAAAGGAGGGCCACTCATGCGGCCCACTAACTCGCCTAGATTTATCAACACTGGTCTACTGCAAGCCTACCTTCACTAATCAATTTGAGCAACAGGTGAAGTTATCTATTTCACGCTATTATGGTGCAGTAGCAGCACAGGTGGTATTCGCCACGAACAGGATGCTGCCATTGAGCCAAAAAGATCTTCGACCTCTCACACAAATGAATAACGTGATGTATGAATTTCAGTGCCAGTGTGATGACTAGGTATACAGACCCCAAAGGCTGGCTGCTTACATCAAACAGCCTGTTCACAATCGGCAAAGTACAGACATTAACCAAACAGCTTGTGCTTCTAAAACACAAAACAGTGTCCAACGTTAGAGGTGATCCTGCAATTGGCAACATTTGCTGAGTAGTGTTGCACGTTTTACTGTGGTTGTAAAACGCGTTTATTGGAGTGTATTAACACGCCTCCGTATTCGACGTGTGCTTAACACTACTAGGCTCTGTTCTATGTATTTATTCAGCTCTGGGAGTCGCCAGTTGCCGTATAGACAACGTCACAAGTATTCCAAGGTCAAGTTCAAAGTAATAAAGACGATACACCGATTAGTGAGGTTCAAACGATCAATATTTATTATACAGTTATAATAAATACTCATGCACACACTAAGAGACTAAGCTATAACTAAACTTAAGTGAACAGAATACTTATCTAACAGGAACAGGCAAGGTCAGAGAACGAGGCCTTCGTCCTGGTCTTGTACTGCAGCCTTCAGCAAGCGTTCTGGTACTGGGGGTCTAGTGGGCTTGGATCGCGTAGCGAGCGTTGAACTTACGGTTTCGGCGGCTGGTGCTCAACGGCTGGAGTCAGGATGCAAGATGTCTATCAGGGCCGGAGCACGGGTTTAACAGACCGGGCTCTGTGGGGAATTTGCCTTTATACCCCTCTCTAATGTCCTTGCCCCCTTCTAGGCGGGCTCTACCTTTCGGTACCGATTGGAGCGTTTCCAAACGGTTACCTTCGAAATCCTCCAATGCGGGGGCTTCCCTCGATGTTGGGGGGTGGTTTCGATATTCGTTACTCTGGTGCCATCCTGTCTGCACAACCAATTAAGTGTTACATTGAGATGGAAATGTTGCCATTGTTTGTGCCTGGATCTGGGCTGCCTCATCAGAATGCTAAGCGCTTTGCCATTAACACCTTTGGCTTGGAGATCTTGCACCTGGCCAGAAACTGTTTTGCTGCTTGCAAAATGCTAATTAGTTGAGAGCAGGCTGTCTGTTCTCACTAAACAGGCTTTTCCTTCTGTCTTCCATTTTAGTTTGGCTCAGTGTCCATTTTGCGTGGCCAGCATGGCTACATGTAGTCCTCGGTGAGCTGCGGATTACGACGACGAATGATTTAAGATTGTCAGTCGGGCTCACAGTTTGGCGCGTGTGTGTGTGTGTGCGTGGAAGCTCCATATATTAATGCACAAGGCCCTGTTCTTGGTGAAATGAAAGGGCATGTGCACACATTGAGCATGTTTCAGCAAAACAGAATAAGTGACAGCTGACTATTTCCTCGGGGCAATGTCTTGGCGAATCAGGGTCAAACTTCCTGGTTTAAATTTCAAACAATGCATAACATTTGACGGTCAGTCACCTTATACAGTCTCTCGGCACACCTCTACCAGTCAGAGCCCATTTGCCAACCAGTCAGCACCTGCGTCCCAATAAATCTTTGTTCTCCACTGATATCGGTATTCTTGTGAAGTATTCTGATGGGTGCAAGGCGTAAAGATTCAACATCTCTTGTTTTGCAATACTCAAGTTCTTTGCAGCCCACGAGAGATGTTCTTCTCCTTAACATTCATCGCTGTTGTCAGGGGTTACTCCCATTCATGGTGACGTTATGTAAACAATGCTTCTGGGAGTCTGGGAGAGCACGCAAGTAGGGACTAAAATTACTTGATGCCTGGCTTCGCTGAATATCACAACTCTTTTAGGATTGCTTCTTCATAATACGAGTGCCTGGGGCATTGTTTATGATGAATATAACAGACCTGCTCCAAAGTCCTGAATGGATAAGCCCTCAGTCCAACTCTCTCCAGTGAAATCTCATTCCACTCGCATCCCACTGCTGATCTCAGTTTAGGTTGCTGATGCAGTACATTATAACCCCACAAATACTGACTCCTGTGTAATCCGATCAGCCCAACACAAATTAGAGGACAACGCAAGACCGTACATTCGTACAGGAATGGTGGTCTGAAGCGCTGCCTTCTGTGTTGGATGATACCATGATTCTCTGGCTCACTCATAATTATTTGGCAGAGCATTCAGTTTCGCAGTTCCAGCTGTTTCTCACGACCTGAATTCTCATCTTTCTACCGCTTAACACCAAGTGCAAAAGGTCAAATCGCGGGCTCGCCCAGACGATAAAACGTCAATTCTCAGTGGAGTCAGAAGATTCGCATTTTTGTCCCACCTTCTGTGATCTCACAAAACCCCAGAGTCGTCAGTGAATGTTTTTTTAAAAATACAAAAATACATATTTATCTGGTTCAATTAAACACTTTTTTAAAGATCTTTACTGTTGTATTGTCAGACACACAGCAGCCAATTTGCACACAGAAATACAATAACGTGATAGTGGCCAGTTTATTTGTCTTTTTCATGTCGACCAAGGAATAGAAAGCTCAGTGAACCAGGATTAATGCCACAGAAACCTCTTTTGACTGCATTGCTCCTACCCTTCCATCGCTGCACTCTTTTTTAATGAGGGAATATGGCAGAAGAGCTGATCCAAGCTGCACTCTTCAATTCAGTAAAATTATCGGCATGTCTCCTGACCACAATATGTCAAACCAAAGTTTGTGTATTTGCTGAAACACGTCAATGACAGGTGGACCTGACCGTTGTCGACAAGGAAACCACAAGTGTTGGGCACATTTGGATGTGCTATGGGATCTTTTCACCCATCTTGAGAGTGATGTGTTGGGTATGCTGGGTCTGCGAGGACTGTGTTTACCATAACAGTGAGAGAGACAGGCTTCCAACACTTGGAGAAATGCAACTCTATTTTATTGAACTCTTACCTATTAAACATACTTTAACTGTGGGTTGACACTATGCTGTGTTGACTGGAGACCTGAGGCTAACCTGACCAGACTGTCTTACTACCACATGGGGGATGTTCTGGTTGTTGCTCACAGGCTCTGACTGTCTCAGAGGCTGCATCCCAAGAGAGCGGGAAAACTAGTGCCGTCTGGCTTTCTAGTGGCCGTGTCCTGTCTGGTGATTGGCTGCTGTGTTCTGTGTGTTCATTGGTCATCCTGTGTGTCAATCAATGTCTGTGTGTGCACCATCATATACTTGTGTGTATATTATGATAGAGAGCGCCTTAACGTCACGTCTGAAATAGAGCCCCTACAACATTACAGCACTCGCTCAGCCCTGCCATGGAGCGTCAAGCTGGATTTTCTAGAATGTTCACATGACGAGATTGCTACAAAAAGGAGAGAAGGCCATGGCAAGGGTTGGCACACACGTCATCAGTGAATGTTCTTTTCACACAGGGATACACATATTTATCTGGTTCAAATGCAATAAACCAGGGACCATGGACATTGCATTGGAGAATCCCTGATGCC
The DNA here is from genome assembly GCF_902713615.1 of Scyliorhinus canicula. Lineage (NCBI taxonomy): Eukaryota > Metazoa > Chordata > Chondrichthyes > Carcharhiniformes > Scyliorhinidae > Scyliorhinus > Scyliorhinus canicula. The sequence goes on along the minus strand of NC_052171.1, from coordinate 15,279,278 downwards.
TGGCAAACATTTTGTTTCCTCCCCCCTCCACAGCTGGGATTCTTCTTTCTGTTCATACGGTTTTTACATTTTCCTTGCTACTGAGCAGAGCATCTTGAAATACCATTTTAAGGACTCAAAACACAGCATTAAAAAAAGCTGCAATGTCCCTTTTATGTAACTGAATCATAAGACCATTAAATTTGACAGGCAACAGAGACTAAAACTTATTCATCCAAAGCACCTTGAAAACACAATGATTCATCAGGCACACATTGTCACTCTGTTACTGCAGCAGATTACATTTTCACTCACTAATTGAAGGCCCGGCTATCTTGCTTCGTTAAATAACAAGCCAGGATAAATACGTGCAAAACCAATTAGATTTCAAGCTCAGCGGGGTCTTTCTGAAATCTGACTTGTTCAACTTTTTTTTTTGAAAAGAAGGTTGCAATTTGAATTACACACGGGAATTTTAAGGTAGAGCCGAATTCTCTCATGCTGCTATCTCCATCCCACACCCTTGCTGGTCTACCCTGCTGTAGAATAATCTGTTTGCAGATTGTTACAGGTCACAATAAAAATACACCAACCAGCTATTTCTCTGCGGTGCTGTTCACGCTGAACAACTGATCACGAAAACACCAAGTACGAAAATAACGCAAGAAATAGAAGAGGACTGCACAATCTGCAGATGAGCACATGAAACACCAGAGGGTATAAGTCCATGGACCAGTGTTGGAAAATGGGATCAGATGGGCCAAAGGCCTCTTGCAAAACTGTATGACTCCAACCTTGTTTTTATCTAAATTTTCAAATCTCACCCCCACCGCCTCAAACCCTCACCCCCACTATTTAGTTTATGAACCACCAGGATACTGTCCCAGCGGAGATCAGGTAAAGACTATCCCAAAGGTACAGCACTCACTTTCCAGCGCCTCAGGAATCGAAACCCATTTCTCTCACACCACACATTCAACTCCCTAATCTTATTTACCTTACGCTAATTTACTGGTGGCTCAGGGAACAAACCAAATATGCTTTTTATAGTAGCCCAGAGTTGCTGATGCTCTGTCTGCAAAACCTCTTTCTTCATCTTACCTATGTTGTTGGTTTCCACAAGGACCATAAGGCTATAAGACATAGGAGGAGAATTAGGCCACTCGGCCCATCCGCCATTCAATCATGGCTGATATTTTCTCATCCCCATTCTCCTGCCTTCGCCCCATAACCCCTGATCCCCTTATTAATCAAGAACCTATCTAACTCTGTCTTAAAGACACTCAATGATTTGGCCTCCAAAGCCTTCTGCGGCAAAGAGTTCCACAGATTCACCAGCCTCCGGCTGAAGGAATTCCTCCTCATCTCAGTTTTAAAGGATCATCCGTTTCGTCTGAGATGGTGTGCTCTGCTTCTAGTTTTTCCGACAAGTGGAAACATACTCTCCACATCCACTCTATCCAGGCCTCGCAGTATCCTGGAAGTTTTAATAAGATTCCCCCGTCATCCTTCTATACTCCAATGAGTCCAGACCCAGAGTCCTGAACCGTTCCTCATATCACAAGCTCTTCATTCCAGGGATCATTCTTGTGAATCTCCTCTGGACCCTTTCCAAGGCCAGCACATCCTTCCTTAGATACGGGGCTCAAAACTGCTCATAATACTCCAAATGGGGACTGACCAGAGCCTTATACAGTCTCAGAAGTACATCCCTGCTCTTGTATTCTAGCCCTCTTGACATGAATGCGAATATTGCATTTGCCTTCTTAACTGCCGACTGAACCTACACATTAACCTTAAGAGAATCGTGAACAAGGACTCCCAAATCCATTTGTGCTTCTGATTTCCGAAGCATTTCCCCATTTAGAAAATAACCATGACAACCAAATCCTTCGTATCCCACTCCAGTCCCAAAGTGATATCCTGAACTCTGGCTTGGAAGTAACACTTGTGGCTGCAGAGAACAGTATCTCACGCCCCAAATCTACTGACTCGACTCAAACTACATAATACGGCCAAGGTTTTAAACAAGGTTAACGATTCCGTTTCCACGCATGCATCAACGGGTACCTCCTTTTCAGCCACAAGATCAGACAAGGTCCCAAGCCCAATCACTGATCTGTGCCTGATGAATCACAGATGGTATGGTTAGTGAATGGTTTATGATAGCGGACAGATAACCCACCAATCACCCCAGCAGATTGTGGGTACCAAAAACATTACCGGGAGATCTACAAGTTCACTGTAAAAGTTCAGCTGGTTAACCAATGTCCTCCAAAGTGAAATCCAGGGTACTTCTCAAGTCATGCTCATTGCTGTTAGTTCTCCATTCCCAAGGGTAAGAAGAAATGGGAAATAAGGAGTGTATCGCCAGCACTAGCCTCAACCCCATGAACCAGTTAGAAAGCACCAGGCAAGGAACTCAACGTTGATTTGTTTGCACTTCAAATTATTGAACAGGATTGCACATTTTAGTTACCGTTTCTGCGAGATGATTTTTCACCTAGAATGTCCCAAGAGTTCCTTCCTGTGATGCATCTCTGTCTTAGGGGAAAAAATATTCGGGGTCAGTTCCACTGAAGTGCTCTTGGATGATCTTCGACCAGGGTTGAGAAGCTCATTCCACTCTGTCCAGGTCTTGTGTTGGTCTGGAAGCATTGAAAGGAAGATTCATATACCTGCAACTTTTCCTTATTGAAACTGTGGACAAGTTTGGTCAGCTTCACCAGGACATTGATACATTCTTGATTAAGGGGGTGGGAGGGGGGGCGGTGAGAGGTTATGGGGGGGTGGGGGCAGAAATGTGGGGTTGAAGTTACATCAGGTCTTATTGAATGGTAGAGCAGGCTCGAACAGCCTCCTCCTGATCCTGATGTTCCGTCGTTTGCATCCACCAATTATAGGTGCTGATTTAATTCCCTCTTCCATCATTATGCAAGGTGCACCAATTTTCCACACAAATTCGCTGCTCTTCACACAGTTCAATGCGATTACGTGCTTCACCTGTACAACTGGTATATTTGTATTGACTGAGGATAACTAGTCTTTGATTTCAATTACTTTCTCAAGCGCAGAGCTTTAAATCCTATTTCCGTGCCAATAAGTATGGAACGTGTGCATTTTTTTTTCCTGATGTCAATGCAATTGCACACCTGAAGTAATTCTCTCTCTTCTTTGCCCCCTCAGGTTCGTTCTTCCCCGCCTACAAGCCCCCAGAGACGGTTTTCAAGATAGCATTTTGGCTTGGTTACTTCAACAGCTGCATCAACCCCATCATCTACCCGGCTTCGAACCAAGAATTTAAAAAGGCCTTCCAAAATATCCTCAGGGGTCGGTGCCAGCGCCGGAAACGAGCGTCCAGTGAGCCCACCTCGGGCAGCAGCACAGGCAGCGGCCATAGCACAGCGGGGCAGAAGGACGTGGTGCGGATTCCTGTCGGGTCCAGTGAGGCCTTGTTCAAGATCTCAAAGTCTGACCGGGTGTGCGAATGGAGGTTGTTCGCCACCGTGCCCGACCAGGGGACCAATCCGGGCAGTGGGCCTCTCTGCGGGAGACGGGGGACAACTTTGCGCTGTTGCTGCAGCACCGCGGATGCCCATGTGTCGTCGGACTGTGATGCCTACAGCGCACCGAGTTTGAGACTGCACGCCTACTCGGTTGGTGCCTGCGGTGACCCTGTTTGAGGAAGTGTGGTTCAACCAGAAGCTCCCCCAATTGGTGAGGTTCGGGGTGGGGGGGGGGGGAGACGTAAATTCCATGCCTGAAAAATGACAAATATTTTCAGTTTTGCATCTCAATCACATTCATCCATCAGCCATCACCCCACCTCCATTGATGATGCATCTTCCACCAGCTGAGGGGAGTTGATGATATTTCAGGTTATTGCCCTGGTGGAGCGCTGAGACGACCACAAAAGAACAGGCTCAAACTCACTCAGACAAACTGCAACCCATCCTTGACAACCTCTTTCAATTCTGGGCAGGTTTTAGCCTGGTAGGTGAAGCAGTCCTAACTCCCTTTTCAACGGTGTCAGTTAGACCTTCCAGCGACCCGTTTCAATATTTAATGCCGGGTCCACTTCTAAAAAAGGGATTAAACGCATTTGTGAAAAAACCAGGTGGATTCAGGTCTGGAGGTGGATAAAATTCAGCAGGACTCCCGGCGTCAACAGGAATGAACATACCCCAGGGAGATGACCTTGAAGGTTACTGCCTTGCAATTAATGACAACACGCAAAATTCTCTTTTCTAATCAACCCCCTGCCTTTTATCTGTCAATTCACTGCGTTTAACCCAAACCCTGTTTGAAGCAGTTGTGGGTACAACACCTGAGGAACGATATTCTGGCCTTGGAGTGCATTTTCGATTTGCCGTAAATATGAAGGGGCTCCACGGAGAGACATTGTACAAACTAATTCCCTGGAACATAGAAGGTTCAGGGGTGATTTGACTGAAGTTTTTAATCTATCAGGGGAAACAAATGGCATAGACAAGAGCTATTTCTGCTGGTTGGGGAGTATGAGGACTCGGAGGCAGACCGTCCCGGAATGAAATTCGGAAATATAGAGATGCAAAGGGTGGTTAAAATTTAGAATTCTGTTCAGTAAATCAATGCTAGGTCAATTTCTAATTTTAATCTGATCTTGTTGTTTTAACTAAGGTATCAAGGCAAAGATGAGTAGATTCAGTTGGACGTAGATAAGCCATGATCTCACAGAATGACAGAACAAATTCAAGGACTAAATGACCTGCTCCTGTGTTCCCAACATCTGCTTGGTCTCTGTGCAGAATGGTGCCTAGAAAAGGGGATGTACTCTGTAACATGCACTCCTCCCCATCCGGAACCCAGATAAGTAGATGAGCATTATCGATAGGAAACAGATGTGAGCCACCTGACAAACTCTTCCTCAGGCTCATCGTGCGTCGGAGGGGTTTTCTAAATTCCTCTCTGGGTCCTTCCTGCTACTCAGCTCTAACCTTGCCATCCGTCCCTTTCCTCTGCTTCATCAAAGCAAACGAGTCAATCTGAAGCCTCTGTATTAATTGATAGGTACTTGAGAACAGCCAACACAATTCAATCCAAATTCTTCAAATACCACATTCGGGTGAGGTATTGCATTTTTAATGGAGTGAACTGTTTTGACCAGGGCACATCTCCTTTCTCCCTTTTTTATCTTCATTTATGGGGCAGTCGGGTTGCTGGTTAGGCCAGCATTTATTGCCTATCCCTAGTTGCCTTTCAGGAGGGGAAGATCCTAACTTAAATTCTCTCATCTCTAACATCTTTCAGCTGTTGCATGAAATAAATTGTAGCTAAAACGTATTTCGACAGTCAAGGATTGGAAAACGTATTCAGCTAAGTTACCTCTCATCATGCTAAAATGCTCCATGAGCATCTCAACCATTCGAACGCTTACCATAGCTTCGATTTTATATGAAGACATTTTGAACAGTACAACTCTGAAGCTTCATGGAATCAGTGGATCCCCGACAGAAGGAGGCCAGTTGGCCAATCAAGTCTGCACTGACCCTCGTAAAGAACAACCTACCGAGGCCCAAGCCCCCACCCTATCACCGTAACCACACCTAACCGTTTGGGCACTAAGGGACAATTTAGCATAGCCAGTCCACCCAAAATGTACATCTTTGGACTGTGGGAGGAAACCGGAGCACCCGGAGGAAACCCACGCAGACTGGGGGAGAAAGTGCAAAGCCCACACAGTCATCCAAGGCCAGAATTGAACCTGGGTACCTGATGCTGTGAGGCAGCAGTGCTCATCACTAAGCCACTGTGCCACTCTTCCTCATTTCTTCCTGTCAAGTTCCAAATACACTGTTCATTCCTCTTCAAGCTGTTAAAGTTAACCCTCATCATGCAATCTCCTTATCTAATGGGTGACGCAGTGGCACAATGGGCTGTTTTTTCAGTCTAGTTTTCAGGGAGCGAAACATTATTCCAGATGCCATCTTCAGGATGGGACTTGGACTTAACATCTTGTCCAGGCTGTGTTCTGCAATGCAAAGTTGAACAGAGTGTCTGCCTATTCAAATAGTGCTTAAAAAGCCACATGACACACGATTCAAGCAGCAGCAAGAAGTTCTCGTGGTATCCAGACTATTATCCATTCATAGAACAACATAGAACATACAGTACAGAAGGAGGCCATTCGGCCCATTGAGTCTGCACCGACCCACTTAAGCCCTCACTTCCACCCTATCCCTGTAACTCAATAACCCCTCCTAAACCTTTTTTGGTCACGAAGGGCAAATTATCATGGCCAATCCACCTAACCTGCACGTCTTTGGACTGTGGGAAGAAACCGGAGCACCCGGAGGAAACCCACGCAGACACGGGGAGTACGTGCAGGCTCCGCACAGACAGTGGCCCAGCAGGGAATCGAACCTGGGACCATGGTGCTGTGAAGCCACAGTGCTATCCACTTGTGCTACCCATTCCTCAGACAAAACTGCTGAATGCAGATCATGTATCAGTTGCTGTTGATCACCAGATCATACCGTGCACAATTTGATGGTTCATTTGCCTGCACAATGCCAACGACTGCACTTTAATCTCATTGAAATTTCCATCCTCTTCTCAAAAGGTTTTAGCATTTGCCTCTATTTGAAACAAATTTTGATGTCGACTCTGATATATGTATCAGTGTCATTTTTTTATTTTGTGCAACCGGCATTACCAGTCATCTCCACAGAGTTAACGATTTGCTCAGCACCAGTGTTTCGGAGATACAATCCAAGCTCCACAGAATTGGCCTTACGCTGGAATCTTCCATCCCTCCCACTGCAGCCCACTTCAGATTTATACAAAAAAACTCAGCCATGTAGATGGAAAATAATCAAGTAATTGTTAGTGGGGGGTGCCGCAATTAGATTTAGTGTACCATGGCTAGTAAGAGGGAGGAAAATAACTGGGTTGCACTCATGACTCACGCTTAATGTCCGTGGAAAGTGTAAGTATCCATGCAGCGAGGGGCAGGATATAGCACTGAATCATTGTCTGGTCAGAAAGTATATTCACTTTCAGTTAGAAATATCAAAGCTTTAAAGCACAGAAGGTGGTCCATTCAGCCCATGTAGTCTGTGCCAGCCAGAAAATGACAAAGTAGTTGAATCCACGATCCATTAGGTCGAGTGTACATCCAAGTCTTTTTAAATGTAATTAAGGTGTCTGCCACTACCATCCTTCCAGGCAGCAAGTTCCGAATGTCCACACCTTCCAGCTGAAAAATCAACTCCCCTCCAGTCCTGCTGCCAATTATTTAACTTGCATGCACTTTGTTCATTTATCGCTCAGCCAAGAACTGTAGGTCCTTCCCATCTCCTCTACCCAGGCCTTCAGTGAAATTTCCTTTCAGACTCCATTTTTCCAAGTAAAACAACCAAAACCTCTCCAATCTTATCAAAGAGCGAGAATTCTCTACTCCTGGCGACATTCTCACAAATCCCCTCTGTACAAGGTCACAAAATGTTCGAGGATAGCCGAAGCTGGTGGATCCATCCCTCAGTGAGACTCAATGTCGGTCAGAGAGAAAATGAAAAAGACCCGAGGGCAAATAAGCGGCAGAATTTACTTTTTAAAAATTGATCCATATCCAAAAAACGTGGGTGCTTCTTTCTGAAAATACAATCCCAGCTCACCATCAGGGTTCCAGCTACATTTTGACAGATTTTACGAGTTACTGTGAACTTTGTTGTCAAAGAGATTTGGAAGTTCAAAGTCACAACTCTACAGTTAATGTTGCACTAAGGCCATGCAGAGCGCGTTGCTTCCACTGCCTGCTCAAGGGCAAGAGAGTCAAACCCAATTCTGACTGTATTTCATCATACATTGGATGTTTTCCAAGGAGCTTTTGTGGGAAAGGACATTGAAATAAATAATGTTCTCCCTTTATTTATTCATGAATTTGTGCATAAAACACTTCCAAAGATGTTTAACAAGGTTAGTGGTAGTCCAGTTGCATGGGGCCTGTGAATGCTGCTCTTGTGTCTTGTATGCTTTCTTCATGCAGTGAACTTCTTTGCCATGAAAAAAAAGAGAGCATCTGGTCAACCACATCTGTCAGTTCCCTACCTTCCCCTGGAGGCAAACCCCTTCGAAGATACTCCCAGCCCTGAACTCACATCCATCTCAAGTTTCACTTGTGACGGTCCCTAGGCAAGGTTCTGCAAATTTGTTATCCCAAACAAGATCCCTCAATTTATTAAGTTCCGGGTGGGATATCCCCGAATTGTTATGCTCCCAGGTGAGGAACGATGACCTGCCTCCCCTTCTTTATCGCGCCCCCTCAGTTGTCCATTGCAAGATTAAATTTAAAAAGGATCCCTTCCCTAACCTTTTCCCAGCCAAAGAGAAAGAAAGCGAGATAGATAGCTGCAAAAAAAAACACTTCTACAGGATCCTTCTACTGTCTTTCTTCTTGTGTCACAATTTCACACACCCAGCACTTGAAACTCAACGTACGAACAGGTATGGTTAGGATCATGTACACTTAAATCAATTCATTGCTCAGCTGACACATAAAACGTGCTTGAGCAGATAAATAGTGAGACGACAAAGTTGGCAAAGGATCAAAAGGAGGAGGACAGTTTGTGCCTGGAGGCCAGGCTCGATAATAAAACACAGGAATGGACACTTCTCCCACTGAAGATCTCCCGCAGGTTTTCTTGCGGTTCTGTTTGTTTATAAAGCTGTAATTGTGGTGGAAACGACAGACAGCATTTAAGACAGGTACAAGCTTTGAAGACAACCTGGATTGGCACATCATTTTGACAGAGATCTAGGATGGCATGGTGCTGCAGTGGCTAGCCCTGCTACCTCATGACGCTGAGGATTCAGGTTCGATCCTGGCCTAGGGTCACTGTCCATGTGGTGTTTGCACATATTCCTCGTGCCTGCGTGGGTCTCTTCCCCACAACCCACAAAGATGTGCTGGGTAGGTGGATTGGCCACGTTAAATTACCCCTTAAATGGAAAAAAAATTGGGTACTCTAAATTTATTTTTAAAAAATAAATTGACAGAAAACTAAGAAAACTATTTGGTTGAGAGTAAGATTTGTCTCTTTTTCAAAGTCAGGTCAGTGACAAGGTCCAACCCACCCTTTTCATTCATTGAGTCCCATAAAAAAGCATTCCACTCACAAGGATGCACAATAAAATGGATGTAGGAACCAGTAGTTTCAAATCCAAAGCAAAATTTAGAATGCATTTATACAAGATTGGAAATACACACGAGGTCAGGATCGATGAAAGGAAAACATCAGCTAGCGTTTTGGAGGGGCATTTTTTGAAGGCCAAACAAACATGACATGTTCGATTTGTTTCAACCCAAAGACGCCAATGAACCCACCTCTGGTTTTCTTCATTTATTTCAGTCTCCAGCATTTGCAGTTTTTGTTTTTCTACTATGTTGTAAACCAATACTTGAGCTGAACAGTTGCCATTCCAAAACCATTTGTAATAATGGAGCAACTCTGTAATATACTCACCAACATGGGAATATTTCCCACTAGTGTAATGTTATAAAACGCAGGATTAGAGAGATATGATTGATAGGAAATGGTATTGAGAAGGTAACTCGAAACCATGACTTCAATGCACAGGGACAAAGTTCACAGATTGAAAGTGGTCAAAGTCCAAAAATTTGAGCGTAAAAGTCAGAACAATCTTCTTAACGCAAAGAGGCATCAACACTTCGGTTGATCTCCGAGGTAGAACTGTGGAGGTGAAAATCTTAACTCATTGTCAATTCGGTTAGATTGAAACAAAGGAACAGCTAGTCAAAGCTCATCCCCTCCTTGCACAATAAAACATCTGCACATCATCATCCTCAAGTTCCTTTCCACTTGACATTCTTCCTTGCCTTTCCACAGACCTGCAATATCATATTCGAGCAGAAAAAAAATACCTTCAGCTAGTGTGAGGAATTCAGTTCAAATACTCCAGAGACAATCAATCAATCTCCAGTGACTCTGTGGCACTGAATCATCCACTTATCATCGACATAGACTTTTCATCCGGATTTGTTCAGTGGACGCTTAAAATGGAGGCAGATCTGAATAAACCATCTGCAAATCCTCTTTTATCTGAAGTTCATCTCAATTTAAGGCCAACATGCTGTTACAATATTAATCATTGAGTTGAGAAATATATATGAATTTGTATTTGGCAACCCATTAATCATGTGCACAAACCCGAGATGCAAGTTGGGTTTAATTAAAAGGTTTCTGTCACAGCACTTTCAAACATAAATGAGGATTACAGTGGTTTTAAAACATGCATAAATATTGAAAGTGGTGAAGATAAAAGTAAATGTTTAAAGTAGAGAAGACGAAAGGGCTACAGGGAGAGACCAGGGCTCTGGGATTAATTTTTGAATTGTTCTCAGAAAGGACTGGCCTCAATCCAATGGGCATGGCTTTCTTCTCAAGAGGGGAAAACGGTGCATCATTGCAGCGGATGCTGCAGGTGGGGATGAGGCGCTGCTGTTCCTGAACCAGTGCATTTGCTATTTCACATTAACTTCTCTGCAGTTGCCACCTTCACTGAATCCCAATTTTCGTCTTTGGTCCAATGCCAGGAGGAAACATTGGTGAGCAAGTTTCATGCTCTGAACTTCAAATTCTGTGTCTCTGGGATGAGAGATGGGGGTTATAGTCAGGTGGGGTTACACTTAGGGTGTAGATAGTTGTGTTTCCATGAGCTCTTTGGCTGAATTTCAGAAGGTGGGAGCTGACACACGAGAAAACCAGTAGTTTACTGAGTGGAGAATAAGTTTACTGATATCAAGCCACCTTTAAGATTCTTACTGCCAGCTGAGAAACAGTCTTTGGATGCAACGGAACTGTGTAGTTTAATATTTATTGATATTTTGTGTTACATTTAACATTATTGAAACCTTTATTGCAGATCAAGGGTGAGAAAGCATGGGTGTTGTGATTATTTTTGACATGCTTCAAATTCTGACATGCAACGCTGGTATTTCAGCTGTCTATCAGGACTGAAAACATCCTCAAAATAATCAAGAGACACTTCTTTGATGCAATCATTTTGGACAAATGTTGGCAGTGTTTGACCAGTAGATGGCTAGGTCATCTTCTTCAAGTTCCCATTCCTCATGGGAGGAGTCCAAACAGTACCCACCATCAGGTTCACAAACCTTGGAAAGCAAGGTGGCCAAAACTCTGCCTTGTCCCTGTAAATTACAGGAATTAATCGCTGCCTGTTTCCCTCTTTGCAATCTATCCTGACTGAAATTAATTAACTGGTCACGGTTTAGTGTTGAGAACTTTCTTGTCTGTATTACATTCAATTTTCGGAACCTGTGCAGGAGTTAAAAATCTTTATCGTCGAACTCCAGAGTGGCTTTAATGAACAAAGCCTCCAGCTGCATCTCAATCTTCCAGATGCATTTCAATCTATCCAAAGAAATTCCAACAACATCTATGGCCTATCCACGCACAAATTAATGAACAGAAATGGTGGCAGGTCTTGTGGATTTTTCGAGTCTCTTTGTATTAGCTCTGTTGTGTATACTTGAATTATTGTACTAGTTTGTGCTTGGAAATCTTGATTTTGCAATGTAACATTTCAGACAGCAATGCTGCTGAAGATATTAAAAGAGTAACCTACGTGTGATTTTAAAAGATTAATTCATTCAATATTGGTGAACCCTGTCAAGGTCAGCATTCATTGACCATTCCACATCGGCTTCAAAAAGGTGATGGCCTTCAACTACTACAGCCCTCATCTTGCAGCTACTCCCACAATACTCTTCAGGTGGGATTTCCAGGGTTTTGACCATACACTGAAGAAAGACCAGCAATCCATTTCCAAGTGAGCACAGCCATTTGGACTGTGTGTCATAGGTAAGAGACTCTACAGTCAGAGTACACACATCATCGGCAGCACGGGAAACACAGTGGTTAGCACTGTTGCTTCACATCGCCAGGGTCGTAGGTTCAATTCCTGGCTTGGGACATTGTGCAGATTCTGCACAGACATTCTCCATTAGTTTCCTCCGAGTGCTCTGGTTTCCTCCCGAAAGATGGGCTGTTAGGTAATTTGGACATTTTGAATTCTCCCTGTGTACCCGAACAGGCGATTAGGGGATTTCACAGTAACTTCATTGCAGTGTTAATGGAAGCCTACTTATGACAATAAAGATTATTACTATCATACAAGAAGTGAACATTTCAGTCGATGACCAGAATACTGATCAAACAAATTGCTTTGGCGCTGAATGTTGTGGCAACTGCTGCTGACTAGATGAGTGACAAGTATTCATCCGTCGCATTGCTGACTTGTTCCTTGTACTGGATATTGGGTGGTACTTCAGATGATCCCACATGAAGGATAAAATGAAATTAATTGATTAAATAGGACAAATAACTCTTGGCAGAATGCAATGAGTAGTGATTTGCATTTATTTGGCACCTACCTGTCATAAAATATCCTAAAATACTTGGCCTTCCAGATTTCGACCAAGGCAGAACTCAAACTGAGCATTGGTGAGCTGTTTATTGCAGAGCAAGTGCCTCTCGTCAGCAGATCCTCACTTCCCGACGGGTGGCTTCGATTAAAATTGTCCCCGTTGTATCGAGGTCTGTGCAGAATGTGACCAGCCTCAAATAGCTTCCAAAGCTTAAATGGATTTTCAACTCAAGGCCCACATCCTCCACCCACGCGAGACTAAGTGGATCTTTCACATGTCAGTGTAAATGACGGCAACCCAGAGAGAAGTATCATTCACTAGTAGCTCACGTACAGATGCTGAAAAGCTCTCGACCAGCATGGGGCAAGTTTGCTGAAAGCTCGCCAAAGTCTTCAGCATCTGTGGTGATCCAAATTATTTATTACTGCAACTCTGTTCTTAAACTCAATCAGGTTTGCAATGATCTAAATCATTTGTTTCCAGAATTCACCTTGTGAAATGATCCAAATCTCTGACAATTAAAAATCGCATCATTAAAACTGGATAGATAATTCATCTGCACAATATCAGTGCAAAATAATCAGACAAGGCTGTGACTAAGTGAAAGAAAAGATTCTTGTTTAATAATTCATCTAAGAATTGAAGTGGTTTCAGACTAAGATTTTTCCTCAAAAGTCAACAATATTCAGCAAGTAAACAAGGTAAGGAAGCAAGGTTGAAGATCCAGGAATTGCTCCATGCTATTCGTGTTTGTAGAAATGCTTGCAGATCGAGGCCCAGGCTCAAACACAGTCTGTGGTAATCCTGGAACAACAGAAATGGGGCCACTGGCAAAGTGTGAAACATCTCCCCCTGACTTTGTCAACAAAATCCAGGGAGAACTAGCCCTTTCATCCGCATGTGTTGAATGGCATTTAGAATTCACTTTTTTAAAATAAATTTAGAGTATCCAATTCTTTTTTTCCAATTAAGGGGCAATTTAGCGTGGCCAATCCACCTGGCCTGCACATCTTTGGGATGTGGGGGTGAAACCCACGCAAACACGAGGCGAATGTGCAAACTCCACACGGAGAGTGACTCAGGGCCAGGATCAAACCTGGGGCCTCGCCACCATGAGGCAGCAGCGCTAACCACTGCGTCTAGAATTCACTTTTGAGAGAAACTGGAGGAGGAGGGGTACAGGGGCCTGGGTGCCAGGGGCCTGGGTGCAGTAATGAAAGAGTCAGAAATATCGAGAATGAAGAAAATATTGATTTGAATTCAGGAGAGAAAAAGCGTGACAAGGGAAAAAGTAAGCGAGAGGTGCAGTGGTGAATCTGTAAGGTACCAATCCCTGGCAGGCCTCTGATTTACCTGTTAATTCATAATTGTGCACTCCAGTCTCAAAGTCATCAAGTTGTGGGCTTGACACCACTAATGAATTAATCACATACACAACCTGGGCTGTCCTGTACTTGGCATAATAATAATAATAATCTTTATTCGTGTCACAAGTAGGCTTACATTAACACTGCAATGAAGTTACTGTGAAAATACCCTAGTCGCCACACTCAAAATTCAGAATGTCCAATTCACCTCTCAATATTTCGGGATTATTAAAGTTTGCCGGCGCGAGACATCCCTTTAATTCCGAAGTTGAAAGCTGAAGAGACGCTGGAAAGGGCTTGAGGTGGGGAATCTTGGCTGGCAGGTTGCATTCAGAGGAGTTTCCACCTACCTGTCCAGGTGGGCGTTCGCCGAGTCCGCGGTAAGTCTGGGCGGAGCAGAGGAAAGTTCTCTTCATGGCCAGACCAAACCTTGGCGGCTGAACCAAAAAAACAAAAACACGTCAGCTCAGTCATTGTTTGAGTCAGATACACAAGAAGATTTTTTTTTAAAGTTCCTGTCAAATTAATGTCTCATTGTTTTGAGCAATCTGAAACCTTTGGGGAATATAGAATATAGAACAGTACAGGCCCTTCGGCCCTCGATGTTGTGCCGAGCAATGATCACCCTACTTAAACCCACGTAACCCGTATACCCGTAACCCAACAATCCCCCCATTAACCTTACACTACGGGCAATTTAGCATGGCCAATCCACCTAACCCGCACATCTTTGGACTGTGGGAGGAAACCGGAGCACCCGGAGGAAACCCACGCACACACGGGGAGGACGTGCAGACTCCACACAGACAGTGACCCAGCCGGGAATCGAACCTGGGACCCTGGAGCTGTGAAGCATTGATGCTAACCACCATGCTACCGTGAGGCCCGAAATGTGTCCAGCTTTTGTGTGTGCAACATTTTGAGAGGATTAACTCGTCTGTTCAGAATGAGGCAGGTTGAGGAGCCTTGCCTCCCCACGAGCAGCTCAGCAAGACGGAGGTGGCCAATATTTTCGTCCGTGTCCAGAGAAGGTCTGGAGGCGACGGTGGGGGGAGAAACTGCGCCCCCACCCCACATCATCTCCACTTCCTCATCTTCCCCGTTTCTTCACACTTGGCTTGGACGCTGGACTTCGTTTCCCGCCCTGGCTCCCACTCCTCGTCCAACAACCCACCCGACCCCCCAACACACAAATTGGCAACTTGCCCCCAGTCCCGAGGAAAAAAAAATCACTTCAAAAGTAACATCGTTGCCTTCTCTTCCTCAGAAAGGTAAGAGGTTGTCCCACATCCCAGGGTGGGAGGTTTGGGGCAAACGTGTTAAAGGACATTTAAACATCGCTTTTGGGTTCTTCACCCCCCCCCCCCCCCCCCGACCCCCCCGTTCTGTCATAAAGCTGACTTAGAGTTCCCAACCATCAATCCCAAACTATTTCTGTAATGGTTTGCCCCACCTCAACACAAAGTCCAATGTTCTGAGGAGCGCGAGACCGCCTGAAGAAGTGCTCCGGTTTTTTTGGTGGGGAGAGGCGCTCGAATTGGAGGTCTGACTGCCTCTGTCCGGTCATTAGGGAACTGACCGCACAGCTGGTGCTGAGGAGCGCCCTCCCACACCTGGTGCTGATTGCCGGGGGAGGGGCAGGATGTTCTGGAGATGCCTTGCCTTTCACCAGCTGCACAATCAGATTGCCAGCTGGCTATTGGCTATTCCAGATTGGTGATGTCTTCACCCTGCAGTCACTGGGCAATATCCTCCATTAGGCTGCTGCTGTTCAGGGGAACATTTGCACAAGTCCCCCAGCCCTGGCATCCCGTCTGCTCCAATCGGTTGAACCAATTAAGATTTTTAAAAATAGGATGATAAACAGGCCACACAACACCTTGCCCCAGTTGCCGCACGGTAGCACAGTGGTTAGCACTGTTGCTTCACTGCACCAGGGTCCCAGGTTCGATTCCCGGCTTGGTTCACTGTCTGTGTGGAGTCTGCATGTTCTCCCCGTGTCTGCGTGGGCTTCCTCTGGGTGCTCTGGTTTCCTCCCACAAGTCCTGAAAGATGTGCTGTTAGGTGAATTGGACTTTCTGAATTCTCCCTCAGACGCCCTTCGGAATTTTCACAGTAACTTCATTGCAGTCTTAATGTAAGCTTACTTGTGATACTAACAAAGATTATTAACATTTGCCAAGACCGTGGCTTCTCTTAAACAGCAATCTTTAAGAGATCCCCTGATCTCTTGATTCCACTTTTGTGTCCAACAAGATCCAAGTTAACTTTCTTTGATAGCTCTTGAAAGGCAGAGAGAATAAATAATTGCAAAAAAGACACCAGGGCATGCAATTGGATCTGGAAATAGATCACACGGAATACAGAAGTGTCACAGTGCCGAAAGTCCATGTGGCCCATGGTGTCTGCACTGACTCACTGAATGAATAACTCACCTTGTTCCATTTTTCCATTCATTCTGCCCATTCTTTCTTTTCAACAAATGGTTTCATTCCCTTTTGAATGCTTCAAATCAACCTGCTTCCACCACTCTCAGGCAGTGCATTCCAGACCTTAACTATTTGCTGCATAATAGTTTTTCCTCATTTCTGCTTCTTTTGCTGATTCTCAATTATTTCACAGGTGGCCACAGTTTCTCCCTTTCAACTCTCTCCAGACCCCTCATAATTTTGAATGAGTTCAGCTCCCCATTGCTGCAAAAGGTTCCATGTGTGGGCTATACCGGGGAGAAACTCCCCAGGGGCCAAAAACATGACTAAGTGTGGGTGAATCCAGGTCTGCATGGAAAGGCTGTATGCAACACCCCACCAAACTCTTCCAAAATGACACATGATCATTTTTTGTGTAAATTGTACCCTAAATGTCTGTTCATTTTGTCCTGAGCGACAGTCTGCAGAAGTTTTCCTATCACTGAAGTCAAACTAACTGGTCTACAGTTGCTGGCTTTATTCTTGCACCCCTTTTTGTACAAGCGTCTAACAATCACAATCCTCCAGTCCTCTGGCACCACTTCTCTGTCAAAGGCAGATTATCACCAGTGCCTCTGCAATTTTCACTCTCACTTCCCTCAGTATCCTTGGATGCATCTCATCCATTCCCAGTACCTTAACTCTTTTAAATAATGATAGTCTTTGGAACACCTATTCCTTCTCAATTATAAATTCTGTGAGTGTACCAGTCACCACCTCTCTAATCTCGGGTACAATATTCTTCCTTTGCAAAAGCAGATGCAAAGTCCTTGTTTAATAACTGCACTAAATATCCTGCCTCCATGTGCAAGACCCCCTTTTCATTCATAATCTGCCTGACTTTAGCTTTTACCAACCTTTATTTATTTAAATGCTACTAGAAGACCTTGGGTTTCCGTTTGCTGTTAGCTGCCAGTCTCTGTCCATGCTCTCTCCTTACTTTTCTTTGTAGTTTTTTTCGCATACCCTTCAATATTGAGCCTGATTTTCCATTGTTTTTTCTACCTAGTGTCACAAAACACGCTGATGTTATCTGAGAGGGTATCCCAATTTGGAACACCAGTTTGTGGGGGTGTTCAGTTTTATTTTGTTTTGGTGTGAGGAGACAAGTGAAACGCCAGTGAGAATAAGCAGTCCAGTCGCCATGTAACAATTATTAAAGAGGATTTATTAAATTTTTTGAAAACCAAATACACACACACAGGACTATACTATGCTACAATTAAGTATATGGATTAGTAAACACACAGAGTTTCCGTAAAGTGTACCCCTTGTTCCAAAATACAGCTATGAAACCTGAATTCCTTCCCCTTTCCCCCCCAAACAACATCCCAATAGATGTACAAGTCAAAACCCAGCTTCTCGTTATCACACACTACAGGGATGATAATCAAGTGTGGGGAATGTCTTGGCCTGGTCCAGTGAAGATACTTATACTGTCTTTATGAAGGTTTTCTGTAGTGCCTTGACTGGAAGACAGAGGCTGTTAGATGTAAACTGGCCTCCCTGCCTCTGAGTGTGCTGGCATTTATACCATTTTGCCCTTTTGATTATGCATTCTGTGTATGTGGCTGGCTGCCTCTATCAAATTTCTTTAGTCTAGAGATTGGCGTGTGTATAGCTCATTGATCTGCCAATAGTCTGGGTGAATTATTTGAACTGATATTCGATTCACACCTGAAGCTATCTCAAAGTCTCCTAATCTTGTTGGTGGGAAAGAAGCAGCTCATCCGGCTTTTTGAATACTGGCTATTGCTGTCTCGAGGCAGATTTCTACCTATTGCTGGGCAGGTTGCCACCGATCATGTCTTATTAAATTCGTGTCACTGCTGTTACTCGGCAAATCCATGACACTGGCATCTGTCCCATGTGAAGTTGTCCCTTTTCAACTCTATCTCTCTCGTCAACTCTTTCATTCCTTACCACTTTCCAGAGAAATTCTGTTCTTGACCCCTCTGGAACCGTGTCGCGTCTTTTCGTCCGACGTCACTTCGTCCAACGACACTTCGTCCACGTCTTTTGGTCCAACGTCTTTTTGTCCGCCCGTCTTTTGGTCCAACGTCACTTCGTCCAATTATCCAATTACAAATTAACTCCGTATAAAACCATTTAATTGATAAAATGTAAGTACAATACAGCAAGTGAATTTAATTGCTAAAATGCAAGTAATTGGTAAAATGCAAGTAAAATGCAAGTTGAAAAATGCAGTTAAAAAGTTAAAAAATCTAAAAATGCAGTTAAAAAATCTAAAAGTTTACTAATTACTTAAAATTCCCGAAATTACTTAAAATTGATGTAAATTGTAAATTCCCGAAATTGCTTAAAATTGATGTAAATTGTAAGCAACATTCCTCAAGAAATCAATTTTTGTTGTAGAATCATATTCAACGACCAATCTTTTGAGGCGTTCAGTTATTTTCTTATATCGCGTACATGAAGTCGACTGATCTCCCCGAAGAATTTGAGCCTTTTTGCCTATTATGAACCCTTCCTCTTCCTTCAGAGTTTTGATTAACCTCCAGATATTCAAATGAGCTCCACCCGCCGAACGCTTTATCACAGAATGAAACCCTTCTTTATTTGTTCTCGGTAGATCATGTAGAACACGCTGATTAACATTCCATACAGCTGTCGGGAATGTAGGTGTTTCTCTCCTTCGTCTGGCACCACGTCCTCTCACAATGCCTATGTAAGTCAAGTCGAAGTAAACGATGAATTCAGCAGGTATTTCTTCATCGTCTATCAAATCTTCATAAGCCTCTTCGACATCTTCAACGGGGAGGAAAGCTAATGCTGAAAAACATCGAATTTTAAGACAGAATTCAGAGTCTGTATTGTATTTTTCTTTGAGGCCTAAATCGGTAATTTTTCGAAACACAGATTGGCTCAAATGAAACAAACATGCCATGACAGATGAATTAAGGAATGATGAATGAATTGCCTTGTGAACTGCAACTTCGAAATCTGCCATGATATCAATCGGATCTGCATTAGGTTGCAAAATTTTCAATTGGTCAAAGAATAATTCGTATGTCTGCTTTCTTTTATTCGGCAGTAATGCAAAGACCCGTGGAAAACTGCTTCCTTTAACTTGTACATGAATGCAGAACAGTTGAAACCACTGTTGTGGCACAATCTTGAATGTCCCATCGCATGCCCAATGACGATATGATGCTAAATCCTGAAGAGCACTTTCTGATGCGAATACTAGTAAGCGCTGTTGATCCTCGGCGCCCGAATCGTATCTCAGAAACTGTTCGCCATTGTCAAGTTTACAATATTTGTCAGGTATTTCAAAACTGTGTCTAGCCGCTGGATTAGCGGGAAATCCAAAAATCTTTTTGTCGGCACCTTTGAATAGTCCTTGAGACGACGGGCAACCTAGGGAGTTGAGAGCAGGTATTTTCTGATAGCTGCGTAAACTTGGCCGCTAGTATGCTACGCGAACTTGCTGCTATGTTTTCCACTGCTTCATGCTTTATTTCTGCAACTGCTTTTCTAGCATTTAACGAATCAACATCAGCTGGATGAAGGTGCTCATTAGAGAAATAAATAATTTTCGGCTCATTGTTTTCCGTGATCGTGTGAATCCGCACTGAACACAGCCTTCTTTTCTCACATCTCCAGTATTCTTTTCCTAGGTTTGCACTGCTCGAATGAAAATCGTAGATATAGTTATTTCCATCAGCTACCTTCCGTTTACTCTTCGTTGACACAATGAACTTTGCCATTTCGGGATGGGCGAATTAAGAAAGAGAACGATAATATCTATCCTTTAACGAGGCTCGTTAAAGGAAAGAGAACGATAATAACTATCCTTTAACGAGGCTCGTTAAAGGAAAGAGACCGGTAATAAAAATCCTTTATTGCATATTATACCTTGCTATGTGCATTAGAGAAGATTTCTATTTACAAAAGGTTAATGTGGGGAGTGGAGTGGAATGCAACTAAGCAAGTTACAAAAAGTCAAGTTACAAAAAGTCTTTTACAAAAAAAATCATCCGACAAAAAAACGTAACAAGTCACAAAAAGTCTTTGACGAAAAAAATCATCGGACAAAAAGACGTTGGACCAAAAGACGGGCGGACAAAATGACGTTGGACCAAAAGACGTGGACGAAGTGTCGTTGGACGAAATGACGTCGGACGAAAAGACATAGCACCCTCTGGAACATCTCTCTCCGGCTCTGACATGCCATCTTTTAAGCAATACGGCCAACCCCCTCCCACTTTCTTCCTTTCCTGTCTCTCCTGAACACATTGAACCCAGAAATACTTAATGCTCAGTTCGGCCCCTCTTTGAGCCATAGCAACAACATCAAATTCGATTTGGAAACCCATGCCTGTAGTTCTCTCACCGTAAGAACCACACTCCATACATTCACATGCATTCACATGAAGCCAGGTTCAGTCTTTAAAGTTAGCTTTCCCCAGTTAATTTTTCTTACTCTGGACTCTTCTTTTTCCTTTTCACAGTCAGTCCAAACCTGATGATACAATTATTACTGTACCTTCAATATTCTCTGACATTTGATCCACCTGGTCCACCCCATTTTGAAGAGGCTGTTCCTCCTTCATTTTTGGATATCAAAGATGAAGAAAAGTTCCCTGAACATGAGGAATTCTTCTGCCCTTTACACTTTCACTATTGCAGTCTATATTCAGATAAAGAGCCCCACCCATTATAACGACTCCATAATTCCTGCACCTCTCTCTAACTTCCTTTCAAATTTATTCCTCTACGTCCTTTCCACTACTTGGCAGTCAATAGACTATGTGAAGCAATCTAACTGCACATTTTTTGTTCCTTGGCTCCAGCCAAGTTGATTGTGTCCCTGGCGACTGGGCCATCCTCTTTCTTCAGCACTGCAATGCTCTCCCTGATCTATACTGCCACACCTCTTCCTTTTCTTCCTTAACTGAACACCTTGTATTCAGGAATATTTTATACTTTCTTCCTTCCTCTGACTCCACCTATCAACTTATTATTCCCAACTCGAGCTGCTACCTCTGCCAAAATTCTATGCATCTTGGTCTTTGTCTCTGATATTATTTCCTGGTTCCCACACCCCTGCTAAGTTAGTTTAAAACCTCCCCAAGAACACCAATGAAACATCCTGCAAGGAACCTAGACCCACCTCTGTTCAGGTGCAACCCATCCAGCAAGTCCATTTCCCATAGGTATGATGCGGGTATAAAATAGCTGGTTCATGAACTAACTCTAGTTGTAGGCCCACGCCATAGCTGAAATTTCTTCAGTGATGTATTAACTGCAAGGGTTGGTATTTTAGGATTTGTATTTTACCATGCCAACAAAAAATAGGTCCAATTAAAATAGCACAGGATAGGAAGGCCCTCAACTGTGGATCCCACGTTGGCATTAGGTTGTTAGATCTTAAGTCAGTGTTCCATCAGCGACACTGTATTTGTTTCTCAGTGTTCCTGAGTTCGGAAGAATAACCATATAGTTTTCTTCTGATTTATCAATACCAAATGGCTCCTTCAACAAAGTGACCATGTTATTATTATTATTATGTCTGGTCTTCAGGGAAGATTAAGATTGAACGGAGAGATGATAGCCCAATGATTGGGATCAGTAGTGTTGAATTATGGCTTCGGATGGGGTTGGGGGAGGAAATTGCCCTAGGGCAGTTCGAATACAGAGAATTGTACCATTGCACGCATACTTCAAGGTAACAAGAAGCATGTGAGAAGAAAACAATATTTTTTTAAATTAATCCTTGTACTTGGTATTTTCACAAGAGTATAAAAAAAACTAATTCACTTGACCCAACTCCTCCATGTCCTGAAAGATTTCTCTTGGAATGTCAGAATGTTTATTTTGCTGTTTCTATAATCTTCAACATTTTATTAACAAGATTCTCAAGTGAATTCCTGCTCTTCTCAGTAATATAAAAAACTCATGTGAAAATCTTTTGAGCAACCTCAACATGTACAAGATCAAGATTGAGGCCACTGATGCTGGGTTAGTTGTTAATTTTAAATCTGAGATTCATCATTTTTTTGTGAACCAAAGGTATTAAGGGACTGTAGTTTTGAGTCACAGATTAACCATGATTATAGTGAATGGCAGAACATGCTCAGGGGAACCAAATGGCTGACTCCTCTTCCTTGGTTCTTATCCAACACACAACAGGAGGGACAGATCTTGATTCATGTTTCTTTCAAAGGACGGCGTCACTGGCCATGCAGCACTCTCTGTCCTGTACCTGAGAGTTAGCCGAGGTGAAGAGCTCAGCCTCAGAGTGTTGGCAGGGGTGAGAGTGAACGACTGATGGAACTGATTGGGAAATAAATAGGAATTAGGACTTCAAACATTCCCAAAGCAATGACAATTTTTCTTCTGAATGTACAGCTCCAAAAGGATTAGAGTTTTCTTTTTAATAGATTTGTTACTCAGAATTGGTGCATGTAGTGAAATATGGTGAGATTTCCGTCTCACGTGCAATTGTGGAGGCGAAGTTTTGAAAAGAATGAGGACAAGGCAATCAGAGAAAAAGGTAAATAATGTGAAAAATAAAACCAATGGCCTCAACAAAAAACAAACAAGGATGAAATGATTCCACTCATCTTTGCCCAAATGGACATATTACTGCTGACGTAATAATTAGAAGTATGTCTTTGTTTGCTTCTTGTCCTTCTGTATTGTGAGTGAATTAGCTACACTTCCTCTCTCCAGCTATTTTAATAAGGCTGATGAACTGCTTAAACCGCGTGAAATTTGCAGCTGCTGGAATAGAAACGGTGGCAATAACATGAATGATAACAATTTATATTATCTACATTCAGATTGGCACCCCTTGCACAAAATTCGCTCCCTCCACCGACGCACAGTAGCAGCAGTGTGTGCCACCACTGCAGGAACTCACCACGGCTCCTTCAACACCTTCCAAAACCCATGACAACTACCACCTAGAAGGAGAAAAGGACAGCAGATGCATGGGAACAACACCATCTGGAAGTTCCCATCCAAGTGTGACAAATGCAGGATTTTAGATATATTGGATTATAAACATTTGGCAATTAAAAGGTTAAAAGTCTGGGTTAGAGTGTGGTTGACTGCAGTTGTCATGTTTTTAAAATAATCTTGTTTTGCAAGAGCCGAAAGTTGTTCGGAGCCCGAGGTGAAGTTGACCATCATAAAAGCCTGGGCTAATGCACTGTTGCTTGACAAGGGGGGGGGGGGGGGCCTGGGGAATTAATGGGTTTTCAGCATGGGGATGTAACAATGATGTAATTGCTGGACGGAAATAATTCTCCGCCGGCGTGATTCTCCGTTTTGCCGGCGCCCGGGGGGTTTCCCGACAGCTTGGGGCCGCCCCACAATGGGAAACCCCATTGACCGGCCGGCATAATGGAGAATCACGCTGGCGGGCCAGGGCGGGGGGGGGGGGGGGGGGGGGGGGGGGGTCCCGCCCACTGTATTCAGACATTTTGCAAAAACCTTTGAATTGAGTTTGGATCTGGCTACCCTTACACCACAAAGCCTCTTACTCACAATGGGAGAGCTAAAAAAAAGATTAATAGTATTTAAAGCAGTGCAGACTTGTCTGAGGACAAGGGGAAAGCTGAAACAAACGAGATGAAACAGCTTTTTGAAGATATCCAGCCAGAGCCTGCAAGGGTTCCAACAAGAGCCACTCTGTCCTGGAAAGCAAGTATTAATAATAATAACAACAATGATAATCCTTATTAGTATCACAAGTAGGCTTACATTAACACTGCAATGTTGTTACTGTGAAAATCCCCTCGTCGCCACACTCCAGCGCCTGTTCGGATAAACTGAGGGAGAATTCAGGTTGTCCAATTCACCTAACATGCACGCCTTTTGGGACTTGAGGGCAGCACAGTAGCCTTTTGGATCGCACAATTGCTTCACAGCTCCAGGGTCCCAGGTTCGATTCCGGCTTGGGTCACTGTCTGTGTCGACTCTGCACATCCTCCCCGTGTGTTTATTAGGGTGGGTTTCCTCCGGGTGCTCCGGTTTCCTCCCACAGTCCAAAGATGTACAGGTTAGGTGGATTGGCCATGATAAATTGCCCTTAGTGTCCAAAATTGCCCTTAGTGTTGGGTGGGGTTACTGGGTTATGAGGATAAGGTGGAGGTGTTGACCTTGGGTAGGGTGCTCTTCCCAAGAGCCGGTGCAGACTCGATGGGCCGAATGGCCTCCTTCTAGAACAGTACAGCACAGAACAGGCCCTTCGGCCCTCGATGTTGTGCCGAACAATGATCACCCCACATTAAACCCACGTAACCCGTATACCCGTAACCCATCAATCCCCCCATTAACCTTACACTACGGGCAATTTAGCATGGCCAATCCACCTAACCCGCACATCTTTGGACTGTGGGAGGAAACCGGAGCACCCGGAGGAAACCCACGCGCACACGGGGAGGACGTGCAGACTCCGCACAGACAGTGACCCAGCCGGGAATCGAACCTGGGAACCTGGAGCTGTGAAGCATTGATGCTAACCACCATGCTACCGTGAGGCCCCTGCACTGTAAATTCTATGATATCTATGAAACCTGAGCGCACGGAGGAAACCCACGCAGACACGGGGAGGGTGTGTGGACTCCACACAGACAGTGATCCAAGCCGGGAATCAAACCCAGGTCCCTGGGATTGTGAAGCAGCAGTGCTAACCATGTGCTACCATGCCGCCCTCACTCTGTGGGTTGCAGGATGGATTGGGAACTGTATTGTTTTCCTTTCTTGTTGTTTCATTGGGAATACAGTAATTAAGGGTGTTGTATTTACTGTACTTAGTAGTGTTTTTAAGGGCTAATTGTAAGCTATTTTCAGATGTGAAGTTAAAGAGTTTAATATTGTATTCATAATAAAGCTTTGTGTTAAAATACCAAAGCCCTACTTCTTAATGCAACCACTCCTGGAGAAAAGTTTTCTTTCCGCAGTCTTACAAACTAAACTAAAATATTTGGGTTTCGGGATCTGCTCTGGGATTGTAGTTCAAGCTGCACACCATTTCACTTGGAAATATATCGCCGTTCTTTCACTGTTGCTGGGTCAAAATATGGAATACCCTCCCTCACAGCACTGTGGATTAGGGATGAGTAATAAATGCTAGCCTCGCCAGCAATATCCAATTCCTATGAATTGATTTTTAAAAAAATATTCTAGTGTCTGAAAAACATTTCCCCCATGTCTGCCCTTTCAAACTCTTTCATAATCTACATCCGATCAGTCTTCCAATTTCCAAAGAGCTCCAGCCTAGATTCAATACAAGTTCAAAGTAACTTTTATGCTTAAAATTCTGTTCCTCTAGAAAAAAAATTATTTTTCATAATGGATCTATTTACCTGTGTCATTGCTTTTCGCGCGTTGTTTCAGTTCCCCAGGATCCCTCTGTTCCTCTCCCATTGAGACAATTAATTTCCATAATGTACGTGGCCTCCTTATTGATCCTGTCCATTTTTATTTTTGAATGCAACTCAGTGCTGGCAGATAAACCTTGATTTTGTAACAGTGCAACTGTATGGCTGGCAGCTGAAATTATCAAACTAAATGATCCCATCGCCTCAGCACACGTCCAGGACTTGTAGAGCTCATGTTACACCAACTTGGCTGAAAGTTCACCAAAAGAAACAGAGAAGCATTCAGATGAAACAAAATAGAAAAGGGTTAGAATCACAATGCTATTTGATACTGTAGGATACAGGTAGAAGGTAAGAAAGTTGGAAAAGCTGAGAAATACACAGTTTTTGTCAAGCAGTCAAGGGAAGCAAGGTGATAAATTGGTTTGCCCCAAAAAATCCAGGGACCAACATCCTATACCAGCTCATTACTATTATTATTATTATTATTTCTGCATTTAATCAGGGAATCCCGGACTGTTTACAGGTTGCATACACCATCATGTTTGATAACTTGCAATTCTTTAAACTGTCCTGGACCTCCGAAAGGGGAAGTGAATTGCAGCTTCATTGGGCACTGACCATCTTTCTGCAACTGAATCTGACCTTGGAAAGTAGGGTCATTGGTTGATCATGGGAGGGGTGAACCACCACGGTTTTGTACGTTGCACTGGAACTCTTGAAGGAGTAGGTGGAAAAGAGGGGAGAGGCCCCGTAGGCACAGGCTCTCCACGGACATGCTGGAGATGTATTTGGACAAGACAGCCATGGAGATCAAGATCAGCCGTAAATCCCTGAGGAACTGGAAGCAGTGCCAGAAAATGCACGAGAATGGTCATTGAATGCATCTTCGAATGCCATTTCCTACCAACTGCACCACACATCCATCACTCCACCTCCATTACTCACATCTAACAGTGATATCCAGCAGGTCCCCATGTACCTCAAATTCCCTCACACAAATTGCATCGCTGCAAGCCTCATAACTCACAGCTTACATAAACTACCAGCTATTCAACTATTACAGCCACACTACCCAAACACATTGTACCACACTCACTTTCAGGACCAGATAGCTCAAGAATGGAGACACCAAGAGCTAACTGGAAGAGTTGAGATGCATGTGCATGTTCTAGCCTCCATAGAGAAGATGTTGATGCCCATTGTGGGAAAATCCTTTTGCTGAGGTCATAGAACATAGAACATAGAACATAGAACAGTACAGCACAGAACAGGCCCTTCGGCCCTCGATGTTGTGCCGAACAATGATCACCCTACTTATACCCACGTAACCCGTATACCCATAACCCAACAATCCCCCCATTAACCTTACACTACGGGCAATTTAGCATGGCCAATCCACCTAACCCGCACATCTTTGGACTGTGGGAGGAAACCGGAGCACCCGGAGGAAACCCACGCACACACGGGGAGGACGTGCAGACTCCACACAGACAGTGACCCAGCCGGGAATCGAACCTGGGACCCTGGAGCTGTGAAGCATTGTGCTAACCACCTGCAAAAGGGCTGAAGCCATAGAAGATGAGAACATCTGGAAGTCTGATCTACTTTGTTGCATTCCACTTACCCCTAAACTCTGTTCTAACCGAGAAGCTGATCAGTTAAACAAGCATTCCTTACTTTCACCACCTCCCCCACCGCCTCCCCTTGTCGCTCAGCATTATCCAACTTCTGCATCTTTTTTTCCCTTTTAAACACCAAAGAACTGCAACATACCCAGTCAGTGGCCAGCAAGATAATGATGTTGAAGACATGCTGTCACTCAATTGTTCACTGGCAGCCAGCAGCTCAAATATGATAACAGTGAAAATCTTCGGTGATAGCATTGAGGCAACATCTGTATGTGGTGAGACACGAACACTCTGCTGCAGCCAGAGCAGGAGAACAGCATAGTTCAGATGGGAACTCACTGCAAGGTTCAAGATGACGACATCTTTGGCACGGGCTATAAAATGCTGATGGGTGCAGATACTAAAATACTAACAACCACAAAGCCCAGACTTCCCAACATCCGTCAGCACACCCGTGCCACCAAAGTTAGGAACGAGAGATCATTTTAACTAAGTTATATATGTATTGGGAATACGCTGTAGCTTTAAGTTGATCAAAAATAAATTATTTGTGTTTTGAGAAAGGTGAATCCTGAGTTTCGTTCCACTTGAATGAGGAGTCAGCAAGCTTTGTTCACATGTATTAATGCATTTTTAATGAAGTTTTGCAGAGAGATCCACAGAGACAGGGGAAAAACAAAGAACAGTGCAGCACAGGAACAGGCCCTTCGACCCTCCAAGCCTGTGCTGACCATGCTGCCCGTCTAAACTAAAATCTTCTCCACTTCCGGGGTCTGTATCCCTCTATTCCCACCCTATTCATGTATTTGTCCAGATGCCCCTTAAACATGACTATCGTCCCTGCTTCCACCACCTCCTCCGGCAGCGAGTTCCAGGCACCCACTACCGTCTGTGTAAAAAATAACTTGCCTCGTACGTCTCCTCTAAACCTTGCCCCTCGTACCTTTAATCTATGCCCCCTAGTAATTGACCATTCTACCCGGTAAAAAGCCTCTGACTATCCACTCTGTCCCTCATAATTTTGTCGACCTCTATCAAGACACCCCTCAACTCCGTCGTTCCAGTGAGAACAAACAGAGTTTATTCAACCTCTCCTCATAGCTAATGCCGGCCAAACCAGTCAACATCCTGGTAAATCTCTTCTACACCCTCTTTAAAGCCTCCACATCCTTCTGGTAGTGTGGCGACCAGAATTGAACACAATACTCCAAGTGTGGCCCAACTAACGTTCTGTACAGCTGCAACATGACTTGCCAATTTTTATACTCAATGCCCCGGCCAATAAAGGCAAGCATGCCGTATGCCTTCTTGACTACCTTCTCCACCTGTGTTGCCCCTTTCAGTGATCTGTGGACGTGTACACTTAGAGCTGACTGTCAATAGTCTTGAGGGTTCTACCATTCACTATGCATTCATACTTGCATTCGACCTTCCAAAATGCATTACCTCACATTTGTCTGGATTAAACTCCATTTGCTGCCTCGCTGCCCAAGTCTCCAATCAATCTAAATCCTGCTGTATCCTCTGACAGTCCTCATCGCTATCCGCAATTCCACTAACCTTTGTGTCGTCTCCAAACTTACTAATCAGACCAGTTACATTTTCCCACAAATCATTTATATGTACTACGAACAGCAAAGGTCCCAGCACAGATCCCTGCGAAACACCACTAGTCACAGCCCTCCAATCAGAAAAGAACCCATCCATTGCTACTCTCTGCCTTCTGTGACCTAGCCAGTTCTGTATCCATCTTGCCAGCTCACCTCTGATCCTGTGTGATGTCACTTTTTGTACCAGTCTACCACGAGGGACCTTTTCAAAGGCCTTACTGAAGTCCATATAGACAACATCCACTGCCCTACCTGCATCAATCGTCTTTGTGACATCTTCAAAAAACTCTCAAGTTAGTGAGACACGACCTCCCCTTCACAAAACCATGCTGCCTCTCGCGAATACATTAGTTTGATTCCACAGAAACTGCCAAAGTAGACAGGGCGGGAGCTGCAGAGTGCAGATTTCCCAAAAGGAAAAGAAGAAAAGTCCTCAAAACAGGGGCGAAATTCTCCGACCCCACGCAGGGTCGGAGAATCGGCCGGCAGCAGCGTTAATCCCGCTCCCGCAGGGTTTTTAATTCTCTGACCGGCCAAAAACCGGCGCTGCGCAAATCCCGCCGGCAGCCTCTGAAAACAGCTGGCGCCGGCGGGATTTCATTATATTTTTGTTTCCTCAAATCTCCGGCCCGGATGGGCCGAAGTCCCACCGACGTGGCCACGGGTCACGTCGGCGAAAATCACAGTAGCTTCAAAACGGCGTCAACCATTGATGATGGTTGACGCCGTTCAGTGTCGGGGGGGGGGGGTGCGGCATCGGGGGGGGTTGCGGCATCGGGGGGGTTGCGGCATCGGGGGGGGTTGCGGCATCGGGGGGGGTTGCGGCATCGGGGGGGGTTGCGGCATCGGGGGGGTTGCGGCATCGGGGGGGTTGCGGCATCGGGGGGGGGTTGCGGCATCGGGGGGGGTTGCGGCATCGGGGGGGGTTGCGGCATCGGGGGGGGGTTTGGGGGCAGCGACGGTGCGTTGGCCCCGGGCATCCGTCGCGCCCCTCCTCTGCACGCCGCTGCCCCTACCCCAACCCCCCCTCACCACCCCTACCCCCTTCACCACCCCTACCCCCCTCCAACGCCGCCCCCCCTCCAATGCCGCCCCCCCTCAACTCAACACCGCAACCCCCCCCCCCAACTCAACGCCGCAAACCCCCCCCTCAACTCAACACCGCAAACCCCCCCCCCCTCCTCTCAACTCAACACCACAAACCCCCCCCTCCTCTCAACTCAACGCCGCAAACCCCCCAACGCCGTGTCTGTCTCTCTCCTCCTCCCCCCCCCCAATGCCGGTCTGTCTCTCTCCTCCCCCCCCCCCCCCCCCAAATGCCGGGTCTGTCTCTCTCCTCCCACCCCCCCCCAAAATTCCGGACTGTCTCTCTCCTCCTCCCCCCCCCCAAACGCCGGGTCAGTCTCTCTCCTCCCCCCCCCCAAATGCCGGTCTGTCTCTCTCTCTCCCCCCCCAAATGCCGGTCTGTCTCTCTCCTCCTCCTCCCCCCCCCCCCAATGCCGGTCTGTCTCTCTCTCTCCCCCCCCCCCCCAAAATGCCAGTCTGTCTCTCTCCTCCTCCCCCCCCCCCAAATGCCGGGTCAGTCTCTCTCCTCCCCCCCCCCAAATGCCGGTCTGTCTCTCCCCCCCCCCCCCCCCCCAAATGCCGGTCTGTCTCTCTCCTCCTCCTCCCCCCCCCCAATGCCGGTCTGACTCTCTCCCCCCCCCCCCAAAATGCCGGTCTGTCTCTCTCCTCCTCCCCCCCCCCCCCCAACGCCGGGTCAGTCTCTCTCCTGCTCCTCCCACCCCCCCAAAACGCCGGGTCTCACCACTTCCGCAGCTGGTGAAACCGACGCGTATCGCGTCAGTCCGCTGCTGGCCCCTCCGGGAACGGAGAATCGCCGCCTAAAAGAAGGCCCCCACGCCGGAGTCATCTGCACCAATTTTGCTCGCCGGAAATCGGCGTTACGACGGTCTGCAGAGAATTTCGCCCCAGGAGTGGGACAATAAAAGGGACCAAGGCAACAGTTAATTCCAAGCACATGGTCAAGAATCTGGAACAGAACATGTTCAGTAAAGTCAGAGCAAAGAGCAGAGTAAAGGACTCCAAATTGTAGAGACACCTACGGGGTGCAGAATTAAGGCAAAGTAGGCTTGAGAGAAGTCAGAAGATCCAAAGGAGGCAGCCAAAGGTTGGTAACTCTTTGCCAATGAAGCAGTGGTGTTCTTGTGGTGTGAATGAGTAACTGAGAGAGTGATTGGAAGACAAAGCTTGAATGCATGTGACGATCCAGGGAAGGTTGATCCTTGTGGAAGAGATCTGATTGAAAGAGTCAGTGGGGGAAAATTCCAAGGTGAGTACTTTGACCATTGAGATGGGAAAACCTTGGGAGAAAGATGGAGTTCAATGAGACTGGTTGTTCATGGTGTGATCAGTGTCTCTTGGAAGTTGATGAGAGATCAATGTAAGGTGTTTTGGGTGGCATCCATGGTTTCAGAGTGTGGTGTGTCCATCCACAGGTCACCTATTGTACATTGACTGTAAAGCTACTATATATAGGGTATAAGATTTTGTAACTTGCTGTATCCTGAATCTGTAATTATTAGTGAAATTATGGTTCTGGGTGAAGGACTTTGCTAAAAGCTCACCAGCTGACTCCTGTGACACTGTTCAGTAGCAGCCCTCCACATTTCTAAACAAAAAGTAAAAGATAAAATCTATCAAGCCAGGTTCCACTCTGGGACCTGACTTGTCCGGGAGTATCAACGGGATTGGAACACAGGCAAGATCTGAAATCCGACTAAAATCCGATCCTGGGGCTACTGGTTTTTAGAAAATGTACCTGCATTAGGGACTTAATACTGATCCCGTTAATTCAGCAGCTGGGGCCATAACACCCATGACAATGTCTCAGATTCCATTGTACCACAGGCAGCGACCACACAACATTTGGATGCTGCACTGAAAGAGTATGATTCTGGATGCCAGATCATCCCAGCACTCCTGATATCCTTTCCCCTTCCTCCCTCTCCTTGGAGCAATTTCTCATGCTGTGTGTGGCCTTTGATCATTCTCCAAAATATGCTCTGTGCCAAGAGCAAGTCCTACTTGGTCATCTGTGTCTGGAACTTCGCAGTTGGTGCAATTAAGGTCACCAAACAAAGTCCATCAGCACCTGCGAAACTAACCAGACAAATCATGAAACAGTTAACAGATATGGAACACACCCAAGATATATAGACCTCCACCAACAGCCAGTGGAAATAATCCAGCACCTCACCTGTAAGTAGTTGATACTCTCTTTGCATTGGTATGGGGTTTTCACAAGTGTGTCTTTAGCTTTGATAGGTTAAGTGAAGGCGTAGACTGAAACCTGGAGCATCAACAGGACAGTACACGGGTCAAATTTGCATCAGTTGTTCACTGATTGATGTCCTAATTCCAAAAGGCATGAAGTGCACCTGCACTCATCCTTCATCAACTGGGAGCCCTTCATGACCATGAGTCCATGCAACAGTCACAATTCTGAACGTTATGGGGACGTATAACATGCAAATAATGGGTGCTCGACTCCAATATTGCCGTCCATACCAAAACTTAAGAAACACGGAGGTAGATATACAGAATCTGGCTGCATCTCTCAGAAATGTCTCACATT
Source organism: Scyliorhinus canicula (assembly GCF_902713615.1). Lineage (NCBI taxonomy): Eukaryota > Metazoa > Chordata > Chondrichthyes > Carcharhiniformes > Scyliorhinidae > Scyliorhinus > Scyliorhinus canicula. Next base: position 15,246,782 of record NC_052171.1, on the reverse strand, counting down.
ATTTCATTTACAGTTCATCATTCCTCTGATGCTTTGCTTATGTTTTATGCAAACAGCACTGTGGCCATCATTTTCACAGCAGGATTCCATGAAGAATTAAATGAGTGGCCAGGTTTCTCTCATCATTTTTGTGCACTTAACTGAAGCATAAATTTAGCCCAGGACACCAGAACAGCCGGTTCTTCTTTGGAAAGAATTAAGAGATCTTTTGTATCCATGTCAACCAGAAGTGAAATGAAAATTGCTTGTCACAAGGAGGCTTCAAATGAAGTTACTGTGAAAAGCCCCGAGTCACCACATTCCAGCGCCTGTTTGGGGAGGCTGATACGGGAATTGAACCCGCGCTGCTAGCCTTGTTCTGCTTTACAAGCCAGGTGTTTAGCCCACTGTGCCAAACCAGCCCCTGGTTTAGCACAATGGACCTCTATTCAGACCTAAAGGATAGTAATGTAAAATCACTTTTTGAAAAAAAAACTTTACTGGGCCACCTACCCAGAATGCTGCTGATTCAATCACACAAATTCTGACCTGGAGGTGACAGTGCTTCCAACTCGATCAACCTGACAGCAAACATTAGAAAAGAAAGACAAATTAGAAACAAAAATAAGAAGGGACGAGCCTGGAAATGAACATATTTTTCTCACACAACAATTTCCTGTGAAAATGCCTGTCACAAGCCTTCACATTGGACCAATTTTCCCAGCTGGTGTGCATTGTAACCATAATAGTGGAATATGATATTCTGGCAAATTTGATGATGAATGGCTTCTTGGGAGAAAGCTCATTGCAAAATCATTTACTTCCAATATTTCTCTTGGGTCTAACATTGCCAGCAATTGCTTAATTATTTCAAAGTCTGCATAAACAAGTCAAAAGCAGTTTCACTGTAGTGCTGTTTTAAGTTCAGTCTGGTGTCAATTAACCTTCATTGACTGGTAAATTAAATCAATTTTAATGATCATTTTTAATGAAATGATGCAGCACGTGGTGAACCACCAAATCTATTTTCCATCTGAAAACCTCAAATTCGAACAGCTGTTGGTAAGTTCTCGGACTTGTACATCTGGATTTCACAACACAACAGGAGGTACCACGCTTCTGCAAAGCTGATCGTTACACTGCAGAGCAATGACACTGCAGGAGGTTTTACATTGCAGGTGAAGTTAATGTACTGTTTCACTACATTTTAATGATGTTACAACACAAGGGGTGTTAAACTTTATGACAGTACCACACTCAAGTACAGTTGTAGTTTAAACACTGGGTTACCGCAAAGTTGTCCTCCAGCCCCTACTGCAGATGGTTACGGAATAAATGAGATTACAAAACATACATTCTGACACTGTCCAGGTGCGGGTTTGTGAATGGTATCTGACAAGGTTACACCAGAAAAATTAAGTGACTGCTGTGGATAAGCACCTTGTGTGGTGACAGGATCATGTTTGGCAGTGACAGGGCGGCATGGTGGTGCAGTGGTTAGCACTGCTACTTACGGCGTTGAGGACCCGGGTTTGATCCTAGCCCCGGATCACTGACCGTGTGGAGTTTGCGCATTCTCCCCGTGTCTAAGTGGGTTTCACCCAATGTGCAGATAAGGTGGATTCGCCACACTCAATTGCCCCTTAATTGGAAAAAAGTAATTGGGTACTCTAAATTTTCATTAAATGTTTGGCAGTGATGCATGCCACTTTCAAGTAGACAACTTTTCTGAATTTTCCCAAAGTCACTATGATAGGGTTTCCTATCCAGAATGCCACTGGTCCACATTTTAAGATCTGAGCAGAGGCCAACATGTTCCTCAAGCATGTTGCCTGAGCCCAATGTTTATCATCCGGGTCTAGATTTAAAGATCTGTGACCAAAGTGCTCTCCATTTTGCACTTGCCTACAAACTACAAATTTAAACATTCAAAATGGCACATGTTCTGGAGAACATCTGGGGCCTGAGTGAACAGGGCAAGAAACTGTGCATCTCCGTATCGAATTAGATTGAAGATTTGTTCATGAGTAAAATGTAAATGTCGCCACAATCCCAGAGGACCGTGGGCTGGTATCCGCTTTGACAGCTGACTCATGGTGATTTAACCTGAGGGTCACCACACCTCATGGGAGGGGCAATGTTGAGAATGTGGGTGCCTTCATGAATAACCTCAGCCAGTGAGGGAATTGAACCCACGCTGTTGGCATAGCTCCACATCACAAACCAGCCATCCAGCTCCATTTTTGTCGAAGTTCATTTTCAGAACCAGAGAGGTGTTTGTCAGTAAGAGTTATCACACTACAAAAAAATTAACTGAAATGCTGGATGTAGATTTTTCTGGTAGATTCAGTGGGTTTGCATCATCGAACTATTGCAATTTCCTACTGTCCCATGTACTTAATTACCAAATCTCTTGGCGAGATACCAGTACAGCACAGCTTGTGAAGGAAAAAGGCAACTTGGAGCAGCTTCCCTGGCACATTTACGGTCATGGGGAGCCGCTGTCCAATTTACCTTTCATCATGGTGACTGCTGATGGCAGAGTTATACATATTCTTGGGGGAAAAGATTACTTTTTTTAAACTTTCACTGTAACTTACAAAAACTACAAAAAATCTGACACAAGTGGCTGAGGCATTTCACCCTGCCATTGAGGTTAAGTGCCTCTCAGTTTGAAATATTCTCACAATAAATTATTCGCTGAACTTTGTCGAGGAAACAGAACAAAAATGCCTGATGGCAGCAAAACATTGTGTCAGTTTCAATAAAAGCTGCAAAGTAATCAGAGATCATCATATTATGTAATAAATAATCTTCAGTTTTGTATGTCCATCTTTTTTCACATATTCTTCTGTGGGACGCGAGGATCACTGACAAGACCAGCACCTGTTTCCCATCCTTAATTGCCTTTATAGGAAGGGTCTTGAATTGCTGCAGTCCATGTGGTGTCAGCACACCAACAATATTAAAAGGAGATATCAGTTTTGACCGAGTAACAAGGAATAGTGCTGTAGTTCTAATTCAGGCTGGTGTGCGACTTGAGCTGGTGGTGTTCCTGCGCACCTGCTGCTCTTGCCCTTCTGGGTGGCAGAGGTTGTGGGTTTGAAAGATCCTGTCCAAGGACTGTCTTTTATCATAATAAATTCATATCATGCATGATCCAACTGAGGCAACAGTTAAGGCACGAGAACAGAACAGAATCCTTGCCTTGCCTTGCACAAGCCAATTTCCAATAGGCATGCAGCACTGCCAAAGATTGGTCGTGGTGGAGATGATGCAGTGAAGACTGTTGTAATCCACAAGTATCTTGCAGGGTAGAAACAGTTACTTCCTGGTGAACCTTGGGCTAAATCGCTGGCTTTTAAAGCAGATCAAGGCTGGCCAGCAGCGCGGGTTCAATTCCCGTACCAGCCTCCCCGAACCGGCGCTGGAATGTGGCGACTAGGGGCTTTTCACAGTAACTTCATTTGAAGCCTACTTGTGACAATAAGCGATTTTCATTTCATTTCATTTTTTCACCTTGCAGAATATGGGCTCCCCCATTTAGGGGGCAGGGGCCCTTCAAATAATGCACAGTTGTCGAGTATATAAAGCTAGCCAGTTAGGCACCGGCAAGGCAGGCCCAGTTGGGATCTACTGTGTGATGTATATCAAAGTGTTTCTAAGTAACTAAGTTTCTTTGAATTACTTGCTGTGGATTCCTTTGTGCCTTATAAAACAGATGTACTAGGTTTGCATTCGCGTGGTCTTTCCATATCAGAGAGGAAAGGGGCGGGGCATTGAGTGTAAAAATTGGCAAGTCATGTTGCAGCTGAATAGAACCTTAGTTCGGCCACACTTGGAGTATAATGTTCAATTCTGGTCGCCACACTACCAGAAGGATGTGGAGGTTTTAGAGAGGGTTCAGAAGAGATTTACCAGGATGTTGCTTGGTATGGAGGGCATTTGCTGTGAGGAGAGGTTGAATAAACTCGATTTGTTCTCACTGGAACGATGGAGCTGAGGGGCAACCTGATACAGGTCTACAAAATTATGAGGGGCTTAGACAGGGTGGATAGTCAGAAGCTTTTTCCCAGGGTAGAGGGTTCAATTACTCGGGGGCATAGGTTTAAGGTACGAGGGACAAGGTTTAGAGGAGATGTACGAGGCAAGTTTTTTTACACAGAGGGTAGTGGGTGCCTGGAACTCGCTGCCGGAGGAGCTGGTGAAAGCAGGGACGTGTAAGGGGCATCTTGACAAATACATGAATAGGATGGGAATAGAGGGATAGGGACCCAGAAAGTGTAGAAGATTTTAGGTTAGACGGGCAGCATGGTCAGTGCAGGCTTGGAGGACCAAAGGACCCGTTTCTGTGCTGCACGTTTCTTTGTTCTTTGTTGAAAGAAAAACTGGCATTGATGCAAGACCTCATCTTACCTCCGTGGATAAAAATGGCAGTCAATATACAACAGGTATGGGAACAAAAACAAATCAATAAACCAGTGGTGTTGTTTGATGTTGGAGTATTGGTTCGGACATTGGGACAAAATGCTTCTTCATCTTTGATTCATGACATGGGATTTCAGCATTACATCAAGATCAACACAGTGCCTGATTACATTCTACTGAGCAAGGTTTGCATGTGACAAATGAAAGAGCAGATTTTTTGCTTTGTTAATGCTGGTGAAAGGAAAAATATTGTCAAAGAACTGTGCATTGAGAAGTTGGATAAGACATTGAGCTTATCCATTAAGAAATAAGAGAAGGTGCAGCTCAAAAAGCCTCTTGAATCTATTCTGCCATTCAGTAGCATGGCTGATCTCTTAACTGCACTTGCCTGCCCTGTCCCCATTTCCCTCAATTCAATTTACAGTTCAAAAAATCTATCATCCTCCTGAATATTCTCAGGAGAGCATCCACAGCTACCTCAGGTAGAGATCTCCAAATTACAGCAGCATTGAGCTGGACTGCCAGCTTTCATTCTGTGCTCAAATCCACAAGGATGCTTGAATCCACAACATTTCAGCTCAGAGAAATGTCTTTCTGAGCTGAGTTCAAGTTTCGAGGGCTGATTCACTCAAGAATCTTATCACTGTTGTTAATGTTAAGTCAATTATCCAATTAAGGTTAAGATAAATAGGTTGCAGACATTGATTGATTAGTTGTCTTTTGAGCATGTCTCAAGGACTGCAGCGATTGAAGAAGGCAACTCACCACACCTTCTGAAGGACAACTAGGGATGGGCAATAAATGCTGCCCAAACAGTGACGCCCACATCCCATAAATTAATTTTTAAAAAGGGGACTCCATCCATGGTGGGGAAGGAGGAAGATCAACTTACAATTCATTGTGATTTTATGAGCATTGAAACGTTTCTCAATACTCTGTCACAGATCTTTTCATTGTTCCCTCTTTCCCGATCTTTAGCCCTCCCAATTCAAACTTTGCCCATGTTGTATTCTCTAAGTGTCGCAAAGAGAAACGGTATGGGGGGGGGGGGGGGGGGGGGGGGGGGGGGGGGTGACACACACTTGGATTTCTTACAAATACGATGAGGTCTGTACGGAAAATTTGCTCTTCCAAAATGGAGAACTGGAAGCCCGCGCAAAACACTCTGCTGACGTCACTACAGATCATTCGACGAACCACCAGCAGCGATGTATTCTCTGAGACATAAAAACCCTCCTCCTTTCCTTCTTTAGTATGACGATAACTTTCTCAACACCTTTACGACAGACCCACTTATTTGTTGTCTCTATACAAATAACGTAACAAGACAGCCTCTATTCCTTTTGGGTTGTACTCCATGTTGTGGAACCTTTGAAATGTTCCCTGTTCCTTCACTTCCTGGGAAATTACTCCAGTTTTCGTCTCTTCTTTTAAAAAAAACAGTTTATTAAGAGATTTTTCATAACAATCAGAACAACCTGAAACAAACAGAAAAATACAATAGAAGAGGATTTCCTGCTGGTGAACTGATCTCGCCAGCAGGAACTGCAGTTCGCATATCAGACCACTAGCAGCTATTTCAGCAGAGCTTCCAAGTTCTTCAAGTGCTCTTGTTCACTTGAACCGGTGAGGAGACAGTCATCTAGGTAACATTCTTGTAGAATCCCTCAATTCTACACTACCGTGACACAGTCGCTACCCTCTCAATTGTGGGCAGACACCTGACGCAAAAACAAGTCTCATGTTTGTGCTGAATGAGTTACATACAAGGTGGTAAATAACAAAGAAATGGACAGAATGAGGAGTGGTTATGAGAAAGGCTGAGATAGAGAGCATGACAAAGAGAAAGAGAGACTCAGGTCACAGAGTCAAAGGAAAAAGATCGAGGGACAGTGTCAAAGACCGACAGATAAATTGAGACAAAGAGAACTATTGAGACAACAGAAACTGAAAGATTAAAGACAAGTCAATAAGAGGACAAACGGGGACAAAAGCTGGTGGGGGGGGCATACATATATACACACATACACACAAATATAAATAAAAAGGATCGATAATCAAGAGACAGCACTGTCCAAATATTATTAAATATTCTAGTCTGTTTTATCATACAAAAGAGTAAAATCCAATAAAATGACAGAATCTTGTTCTCAGGCTTTGCACATAGCAGCATGACTGATACAGGAGCAGAATACAATTATCTTTCCAATGGAATGTGGCTTCAACTGGTCAGATTTTGTTTAAATGGTATCTAAATTATGTTATGAAAACTACTCACTGATGGATTCTTTAAAAATACAAGTCAAGTGAGTAATAGATGTCAGATGAGTTTCAACTGAGGAAAATGTCGGCCGAAACTGATGAGCAACATGTTACTATTTTGAAACATCTGCTGGAAAGGACATAATAGCTTTAAAAAGAGAAACTGTTTTCTAATATTTATTCTCATGTCAAGGCAGATGTTAAATATGCATAGAAGTGTCATGACTCTCATTACACAGAGATACCCAGGGTCAAGAGTGTGCCATGTAGCCCCTTGAGGCTGTTCTGCCATTCATTGAGACCATGGCGGATCAGGGGCGAAATTCTCCAACCCCACGCAGGGTCGGAGAATCGCCCGGGGGCGCCGATAATCCCACTCCCACCATGTTCAAAATTCTCCCACCCGCCATAAAACGGCGTTCTTCAAATCCCGCCGCCCGCCTCTGAGAACGGCTGGCGCCGGCGGGATGCCATTGTTTTTTGAGGCTTAATTATTCTCCGGCCCGAATGGGCCGAAGTCCCGGCGACATGGCCACGGGTCACGTCAGCGAAAATCAAAGTTGGTTTATAATGGCGTCAACCATTGATGATGGTTGACGCCGTTCAGCTTGGAGGTGGGTGACAGGCCGGGGAGAAAGATAAATGACCTACTTTGAGTGCCGGGGGGGGGAGTTTGTGAAGCGAGAGAGTGAAATCACTTACATCGAGTGCCGGGGGGGAAGGGGTGGGGGTGGGGGTTGGGGGGGGGGGGGTTGGGAAGAGGGAGAGATAAATCACTTACATCGAGTGCCGGGGGGGGGGGGGGGGGGGGGAAGGGGTGGGGGGGGGGGGGTTGGTGGGAAGAGAGAGAGATAAATCACTTACATCGAGTGCCGGGGGGGGGGGGGGGGGGGGGGGGGAAGGGGTGGGGGGGGGGGGTTGGTTGGGAAGAGAGAGAGATAAATCACTTACATCGAGTGCCGGTGGGTTGGGGGGAGGGTTTGCGAAGAGAGAGAGTGAAATCACTTACATCGAGTGCCGGGGGATAGTGGTGGTGGGGGGGGGGGGGGGGGGGGGGGGGGGGGTGTGAAGTGAGAGAGTGAAATCAATTACTTCAAGTGCCGGGGGTAGGGTTGGTGAGGGGGTGGGGGTTGGGGGGAGGTGGTAGTTGGGGGGGGTGGGGGGGGTGGTTGGGGTGGGGGGGGAGGAAGAGTGGTTGGGGTGGGGGGGGTGGGGGTTGGGGTGGGGGCGCTATTTATATCATGTTTCGCCGGGCGGTGTTGATGATGTCGCCCGACGTCAACCGACGCGCCACTTCTGCAGCGGGTGAAACTGACGCGTACAGCGTCACTCCGCTGCTGGCCCTTTCGGGACGGGAGATTTCAGGCTGATAAGCGGGCCCCGACGCCCGAGTCACCAGCGCCGTTTTTGCCCGCCGGTCAAGGGCGTCACGATGGACTTCGGTGAATTTCGCCCCTGTATACTAACTCCATATTACCCACCTTTGCTCCACATCCTTTCATGCACTGTGATAACAAAAATCTCGCAATCTCAGATGAAAATGGAAAATTAGTCTTGCATCAACTGCCATTTGCAAAAGTGATTTGCAAATCTTTGCGAATGTATTTGCAGATGCAAAAGACGTGCCTCTTCGGTGAATTGGACTCACTGAATTCCCCCTCTGTGTACCCGAACAGGTGCCAGAATGTAGTGACTAGGGGCTTTTCACAGTTACTTCATTGCAGTGTTGATGTCAGCCTACTTGTGACAATAAAGGTTATTGTTCTAGAATATTTTCAGATGTGAGTTTTCCTATTTCATTCCTCTCTAATTTTTACACTGTATCCCCTTGTCCGAGACTCCTTCAACCACTGGAAGCACTTTCTCTCAGTCCATCCAAATCAGGCAGACAAAAGCAACAAACATTTGCGCACAGCAAGATCCCAGTAAACAGCAGTGAGTTGGGGGAAAACTGTTCCCATCCACTTTTGCTTGTGTTGGTAAAGTGAGGCATGTTGGCCAAGACATTAGGAGAACACAAAGCTTTTCACACAGTGATAAATCTTAAATAACCACTTTTACCACCTTGAATCAAGATCAAGACTGCACAAGAGTGCAAGCCTAGTTTCTGTGCTCGTGTCCTCGAGTCAGAGCTGAACAGATGACCTGCTTTCTCAGAGTGCTGATCCCAACTTTCCAACTTGCTCAAAATTTGCTTGGAGATTAAATTTGTTCAATGCCAAGAGGCGAATTAGTGGGGAGGGGGGTTAAGCCTGGGAATAGAAGTACTTTTTTCTTATGAAAAAGGCAGACATTTGGACAAAATGCAACAGCAATGAAATAAAAATTGAGCAAACTATCTCCAAATGTTGAGGGGAGAACATTGGGTTTGAATGTGCAGTGAAAAATTAATTAAGCTTTGATTCCCATCGAAAATTTGTTTTGTGCAATAAAGGAACACACCCTTGCTTCTCCTGCCTGCTTTAATTTCCATAGTACCCTGATATGAATTCAAAGCTACCACCATCTATAGCAACAATATTCAATGGCTAAGAGTCCCCTCAAAGGCCATAGAAACCAGGTTCCAGTCATATTAGAATGAACTCAACATGAACACCAATAGGGATCCTGCAACTTTCCCCAAGTCATTGCTAGTCTGAAGCAGCAAATAAGAACAATGATTTAGCACCTTTAAGGTAGAGATTTGTCGAAGCAACAATCAAAACTCAACACTGAGCAACCCAAGGCGTATGAGGACAAACTAAAAACTCGCTTTTAATGAGCTTCTTTAATGAAAAAGACAAGCTAAGAAGGCAGAGAGGTTTCGGGAAACAATTCCAGAGCCAAGGCAGATGAAGGCATGGCCAACAATCGAGGATGCACAAGCAGCCAAAATCCAGGAATGCAGCGAGGTGCAGCGATTACAAGGGGGCAAATTAAAATGGCAACCGATTCCTTGAACAGAACCAAACTGAGTGCAGCCTCAGGCATTACCCACACTGACGGGTATCAATGTCATCAAGATCTGCAGAAAATGGATCAAAGTGTTGAACAAGAAAAAACACTTCCGAATATTGTCCTGGTTTGGAAGTGTAGCTGGTCATGGCTCACGAGGAATGAAGCCAGAATTTGACAACGTTGTCTTCAAGCAATTTTTGATTGCAATTTCTGAGTGCCTTGGCTATGCTAATACGTCAACAGGGCACCCAGTTACAAATGAACATGCAAGCAATTTCAGATAGGGGAAAACTCTCTTGTCTGTCCAGCCTGTCGCACACAAGTGCGAAACCAAGTCCTCAATTCTTTGGGAAAGGAAGCACATCCTGACATCTGCCCTAGAAATAGCCTAGAAATGCCCTAGAAATAGAAGTTAGAATGCGAGCCGTGTTTCTCCCAAACCTAGTTAGTTCAGACAAGCTTTCTACACAAACAACATCAATTTCTTTCAATGTCTTCTATACCAATTAAATAAGTTCAAAGTCTATACTTCTAAAACATGAACCGTCCCGGTTTCTGGCACCTTTCTTGGCAATGTAAGATGACTGGAGCTTGGAATTAACCTTACCCTCCTCTCCACCCTTTCCAAGGCAAGGTCCAGGTTGCACGAACCTTGTGTTTGACATGGAGAAAGATGGAGATGCTGAGCAGCTTACAGTCCATTAAAAGCAGTTTTGAGCAAAGAAAGATCATTTTCTTTCATTCAATCTCAGATTACAAGTCAATGGAAACCGCGCAACAGGAAAGCTCTTGTCCCATCAACCTGCTGCTAACTTTAAAGTTTGGCTGGCTTTCAGAAACCAGTAAGCAGAGCTGTCTGTGTGGAATGCAAGTCTGCAAAGTTGCTGGGATGAAGCAGTACAATACTGGTCCGCTGCAATTACCTGCAAACAGGCACATTTCAGTGTTACGATGCCATGAATTCATCTTACTTCTGTAAACTATGATTTATATCAGTGGAGCAACTAGGGAAATGTAAATCACAGCCCAAAAACCTAAGGACTGACATTTCCGATACCCATTTCCAGTCAGCAGATTCCTTTAGCATTTCACAAGTTCCATTTGTTTGCCTCCATCAACAAAAACAGGGTACAAATCTTTTAACTTGACTGATTATTGGGAATACTCATTAATTAACACCAGCCTCAAAAACTCTGAATGGAGGCAAGTGCTGGAGCTCAAAGCAAGGTTTCAGACAACTTCTGCTCTGGACAATGCTGCCCCCTGGCGGATGCTGTATATCAAGACAACCAGCACAGCTGGAATAAATGATGTGGAGATGTCGGCATTGGACTTGGGTGAGCACAGTAAGAAGTCTTACAACACCAGGTTCAAGCCCAACAGGTTTGTTTTGAATCACAAGCTTTCAGAGCACTGCTCCTTCCTCAGGTGAATGAAGAAATGGGTTCCAGAAACATACATATAGACAAAGTCAAAGATGCAAGATGATACTTTAACACGGTCAAACAGGTGGAGTGACAATCTGCAAATATTTCCAAACACACCAATCACTGGTGGCAGGAGTGAGGTAGGGGCTGGTTTTGCATAGGGCTAAATCGCTGGCTTTTAAAGCAGACCAAGGCAGGCCAACAGCACGGTTCAATTCCTGTACCAGCCTCCCCGAACAGGCGCCGGAATGTGGCGACTAGGGGCTTTTCACAGTAACTTCATTTGAAGCCTACTTGTGACAATAAGCGATTTTCACCAGGGAGACTCCAGTTCAGCCACGCTTGATGTGGAGTGACGCCCCAAAGCTATAAGCCCTTGGTGACAGAATAGCGACCTGTCCTAGAAATTACTAGCTATGGAAAAGATAAAAGTCTGCCTTCATTCACCATCGATGCAGGAAGATAATTTGAATGGAACAAATGCTGGCCGAGCCAGCGAAGTCTGAACCCATTCCCTTGAATGAATTAAAAAAAACACCTATTGTTAGAATTTAATTCATATTTCTCAATGGCAGTCACCTCTAAATTCTAACCTAAAGAATGCAAAGTTTAAATCTCTCTAATCTTCGCATGTGGTCAAATAGCTTTACATTCAGGATATGTATTATGGCCCTGTCTCCTCTCCCACTACTCCAACTTGATGGCCAGAGTTTAACACAAATCTGCCAACTATCTAGGCTCTTCACTGTATCATTTCCTTTACTTTGAATTCCTCATGGGAGATGATTAAGCACAAGAAAAGCTTAAAAGAAACTAAAATCATAAATTCTCCTCCAGATAATATTGCTTTGTCCTGAATAACATTTCTCTTCATCTTCCACAAATGACTTAACGACCTCATATATATTTATAACCTATAATCCCATTGCTAGCTACATTACCATGTAACTCACTTTTTCAAAGACTTAATTTGACCTGTGCCAGTCCATTATTCAGCCGTAAATCATGTTGAATGTGACACAAGAGCAATTTTTAACGGGCTTTGCTGCCTTTGCAAATCCCACAACAGTGACCTCAAAATATTCCTTCTCTGATGGTTCAGAACGGAAATATCTGGGCAAGAGGCAATTTTAGTGTCCAGTGAGAGAGGGTCGAGACAGAAACTATTTATGCTAGTTTTTCAAACTAACACTGACCATGCCCTGTAACCCATATCAACCAACCCTTTTTCACACTTCGCGACCTGTGATGAATGTAAGAAATTGGTATTTCCATTGTATTTTACACCTACTGCACCAAGTTTTTTAAAGCCTAAGTTAAGATATATTTGTTGCAGTCATATTTTTAAATAATCTAGGTGTGTCTGCTAAAATTGCAATGAAGAGGTGATAAAAGGTGAGGTAATTATTAATTTTAACCATTTACCTTTGCCATTCAACTTCCTGGAAAACAAGAAAGGACTTGATCATTGGTGTCATGCAGTGAATATGCCAGGTCGGAGGCTAACACAAAGCAATATTTGTCGTAGGAAAAAAGTAACAGGAGTAGGCCAGTCAGCCCCTCGAGTATGTCCGCCATTCAATGAGATCATGGCTGATATGTGGCCGAACTTCATATACCCATATACCTGCCTTTAGCCCATATTCCTCAATATCTTTGCTTAACAAAAAGCGATCTAGCTCAGATTTCAAATTGACACCTGTTCAAGCTTCAACTGCTGTTTGTGG